>NC_089751.1:661444-678679 GCF_040412425.1 Macrobrachium rosenbergii
TACTTACCTCAATATTTTTATAATATCTGCTGCTGTTGTCAGATTCAGGAAATCGTAAAAAAAAACAAAGAAAAGCTGAGGGCTCTACTCACAAAGTTGTAAGTAAAACACTTTAGGGTAAGCTTAAGATTACATATATTTACATTAAATGAACAATCAGAAGGTGAAATGAACTAATCAGGCAGGTAAGGCCTGAGAGAGTAATTATAACTATGCACATTTGAAGGTATATCCATCGATGTGACGATGACGATTCACAAAGGGCAAGGCACAATCAAGGAAGAATTCCATGGCTAAAGATCACTGTAAACGGAGAGATTTTACGAATTAAAGTACAATAACGACATATAATAAAATATGCATAGGACAAGGCAGTGCAAGGAGGGTATTACCAAGGATTTCCTTGGAACACACGATTTAACGTAATTGCTCAACACTGGAATTTACGTGACACTGCCCACTGCCGGGAGGTTAATGACAGGAATACTGGTAATTTAGAATAATAGAAGTAGAGGCGAGAATTAAAACGGTGACTAAATGAAAGAACCTTTTGCAACAGATCACTTTACCTTATAGGTAGGTGGGCCCAGTGTGGGTAATGGCGGAGGGGAGGGCTAAGGCCACTGGCAAAGAATGCAAGGCCCTCGGCAAGATAGGACCACGTGGTTGAGGCATGATGTCTGAAGGAGGTGGGAATGCGAGTGGCCGGACGTGACCGCTCGCGTTCAGATCGATCTCTAACTTCGTTCCTTCCAGTCAGGGCCTTGGCAAGACCTGGGCCGGAGTAAGTACGATGCTTTCCTCACCAGATGGGGTTAGTGTCATTCCCATGCAAAGAGGGTATAAAGGGAAAAGAGGTGAAGAAAAACAAGGAAAATGTTAAAGGAAGAGAATAACTTTTAGGATTGTAAGGAAAAGAACCAGGTGATGACTCAGGCATTCTCTTTCTGGATAGAGGTGCCAAAGAACTTCTGTAGATAAAAGGCACTGTGCAGATTTGCACTGGTGCCAGGAGAGCTTAGCTCTCAGGCCACCTGACGTTACCTACGCCAACCATTTCTGTCACTGATCTCTTTTAGGTTTTGCAGTTCTCTTTGGTAGGGGAATTGGCCGAACCAAACCCGAGGAGGTCATTGTAATGTCACCCTTGTTGGCTCCTTTGGCGGCTGAAGCAGAGGCATTCATTACAGTCTCTACTCCAATTCGTTGCAGTTCCGTGCGTTCATCTGCCATTTGAGACATGGCAGAATCCTTACTCACAGGGGACCTGGAAAGAGAGGTAGTGATGCAGCGGTGGGCTTGATAGCTCATGCAGGTTGCCATGACCAGCTCAACAGGGGGCAGTTGCAGGCCACACCTTCAGCTGAGCTTCCACTGTGGTAGGAGGGAGTCTGTCTCTCTTCAGCACTGGTAGCGGACAAGCCGGAAGAAGAAGGGATCTGACTGGGATCCCTTGATGGAGATTGGGGCCATGTTCTGGTGCTGGCACTAGGGTGGGTCAGGAACTAGTATTTGATTTTGGAATTTGCTCATCGTTCAGGATGAATGGAGTTGGTGACTCTCAAGTGCACACAAGTAGCACCATAAGAGAGTGTGAATCAGTCTTTGGGATCTCCTGGAGGGAGATCTATTTGGTGCCTTACTGGCACTGGGAGGCAGGGCCTGTACCAGAATAGATCAGAATACCTGATGGAGGTGGCCTGCACGTTACTGTATTCGGTGCACTCAGCAGGGATAAATCAGGAATTTGAGGCTTACTCATGCTTAAGGAATGATTTGAGGGGTTTGGGCCTGGTTGCTGTAATTTAGATAGGGATTGAGGCCTGTCAAGAGGATGTCTAGGGCTCCAGGAATGTAACTTGCTACTGCAAGGTTTGCAGATTTTGATCTATGAGGTCTTGGACTCAACTGAACACGGGTATCATTTTAAATTGATTGATAATTTCAACTGTGACAATTTATGTCCAGTTAATGTTGGCTCCGTAGAGAACTTTGCCCTTCCTTATTAGGGAAATTTGTGCACCGGAGTCATCAAATGCCTTGGCCTGGCATGTGGCGTAGCTACCTTGAGGAGGTGCCTCATATATGGGACCCTCTGCTGGACGGCCAAAGCAATGGCTGGAGTACTTGATCTATTATTGGGGCATTTTGCTCATGTGGGTGAGTGGCCATAAACTTTGCAAGCCTTGCAATAGCTCTGGTTGTATTCTCTTCGTGGCACTGTCCCTGAGGAGGGGGCAGGGTTGTTAGTTGGTAGATTCCGGGAGAGGGTTTGAAAGGCGCAGTGGGGCGGTGCCTGGGGCTTGTTTCGGCACGCTCTGGAATGTCTGGCTTTCTTGCAGAACCCACCGATGGGCTTCTTCTGGGGTGCCATTCTTGGGAGGTTGCTGAGGTTGGTTGAGGCAGGCAGGAGGGGATATAATTTTTATTCCATGGAACTAAGATGAGGATGATCCGTATCCCCAGGATATCAAGCCAACGACTGCCTTCGATCAACATCTTAGGCACCCTGTTACTGGGTGGGTGGTGAGGCTGGCAGGCTGTAATGTAAAACATCTCAAGCTGGAAGAGTTCGAGGATTTCCTCTGCACAGGGGCTTTGAGAGAATTCTAGCCAATGGTTTAAGGCTTGGGTCTTTTAAAAATCCACTCAGACCAGGTTCAGGTGGGAAAGACATTGAGTGCCATCCCAGGATCAGACTCTCTTATCTTCAATAGAGGGCAGATAGGTCCCTTAGGACCTCTTAATATAGAGCCAGGCTTCAGGCTTGGCTTCAATCCTATTTTTCACATGAGGGGCCTACACTGCCAGTGGGTTGAATGTGGAGAGGGCGTTTGTGTGTTGCACACCCTGGCTGCCATTGCAAGCTGATGGGTCTTTCCCATCTCCTTCTCCTGCCTTTCTTCTTTCTTTGCCTTTTTGCCTATTCTCATTTCTCACAACTCTTCTTTCTTTCTCCTTCTCCTGCCTTTTTGCCTCTTCTCTCTCATTTCTCCTGGGCCATTCTTTTGCCTCTTTCTGCCTTGAGCATTGTCCTCTCTCTCTGGACCCAATCCTTCAGGGCTAGTCCTAACAGTCCCATGTCCTGCCAGCAGACAGCATAACCTCTGGAAGTCCTCATTTTACTGGGCACTGGATGTCGTAGACACCTTGAAAGCGCACATGTGCTATATGGTGTTATTCTCTAGGTTTGTTCAAATAGAATGGGGTTTCATTTTATTACAAGAAGTACAGAGGCCAGCTGCTGTGCGAGGTTTAGTGGGGTTCCAGAGAACTTTGGGGTTTGTGAGTAAATGGATAATCTTATTATGTCTGAAAAAGACCAAGAAATGTGTCCTGAAAGACTCAGGGTGTCTTGAAAGACTCAGGGTGTCTCGAAAGACCCATGGTGTCTGAAAAGACTCAGGGTGCCTCGAAAGACTCAGGGTGTCTCAAACAACTTAGGGTGTCTTGAAAGACTCAGGGTGTCGGAAAAGACTCAGGGTGTCTCAAAAGACGTAGGGTGTCTTGAAAGACTCAGGGTGTCTCGAAAGACTCATGTTTGTTCATAATAAACTAGTTTCAATGTGTCTAAAAGACTCAGGCTGTTCGAGTGAACAGGTTCAATATGTCTGGGTAAGACTCAGGTGTTCGTGATGAACAAATTTTAATGTCTTGAAAGATGGAGTTTGTGTTTTATTTCATGCATGGCCTTGGCCAGCTATAGCTCAAAGGTTGGGGTTTTTTAGTTCACCTCATAGGATGTGATTTGTTCACAGGAACTGGTTTGTTTGATTTGGTGGCCTCATGGGATATAGGCTCAAATTCCATGCATGGAACAACCCGGCTTAACTAACGTGAATGTTAAGGCTTAGTCCAGGAGGCGTTTCAGCTCGTAAAATTTTGGTTTTACTACAGGAACTAGTTTAGTTGGATTTCTTGGTTTCCTTGTGATAAGAAATTTTTAGGGGAGCCCTGATATGTGTTAGGGTCAGAACTCAGGGAGTGTAGCAACTGCTTGTGCTAGGTATTTGTGTTACTCTGATAAATGTGTGTATTTCACCAATTATAATAAGAGCCCTTTTCCTCCAACAGATACAAATTACAAAACTATTTCTACCAGGCACGGGTGTTGTTGCCTAAGTTCATGTGCTTATGAGCTGCACTTCCATCTTTGCCTATCTTGCACGTGCTCAGAGAAAGGGTACTGTTCGCTTGGCTTGATAGACATGGGACAGTGTGCCTGACTCAGTTACAAGACAGTTCAGGTCATCTAACACACACCTGGCTTGGGAGGGCAGGGCCGTGTGGGGATTTTCCAGAAATGACCGCTTTATACAAACATATTATCTGGCAGGCTTATTTACGAAAAACTTTAAGCAGAACGTAAGATTAATGCAAACAAACACAAAACAATGACAAAAAAAGTTTCCTTACATTTATGAATGAAATAGCAGGTTGAATGAAAACATTATGCATGAATTAGAATTTATCATGTGCATTGCTTTGGAGTGAATTTAACTACAAATGCAAATATGAAGGCACGGTTATTTGCTCATGTAGTTTGGAACAATTTTTATGCCTTTTCTGATATTTTACTCTATAATAAAGAGGATACATTTGCCTAACAGATTCCTAACTGCCATGAGAGAGAGAGAGAGAGAGAGAGAGAGAGAGAGAGAGAGAGAGAGAGAGAGAGAGGAGAGACAGAAAGAGTAGAGACAGAGAGAGAGAGAGAGAGAGAGAGAGAGAGAGAGAGAGAGAGTAAAACTTAACTCCAAGTGTATTCTAAGATATTGCTTAGATAAGAATTAAAATGACAAATTGTCTGGATAATGGAGGAAAATACACACTATTTTTACAACAACACTTGTAATGCTAAGCTTGCCTATGAAAACATTCAAGTCCTCAATCAGGGGCTGTCAAAAGCTTGTGTAACAGATACTAACCCTCTCTTCTCGATAACTGGGTTACATGCACGTGCCTAACGTTTCCCTGTTGATATTTTCAGTCATAATTTCACTTCTTATCCTAACATAAAATAAAAATATACTGCTGTACTGATTTTGTGGAACTCCTTGACGGTGCACTTGCGGATTTTTAAGCTAATGTTTGTTTCTTGTCTTGCATCCAGCCTAGTTTCGTTAGTCGCTGATACTGCAAGTTTCAAGGGGACAAAGATTGTCTGCAAGTTGCAGATTTACGGGATCTAAGGCCAAAAGATCACCACTTTTATGATTTTACCTGGAGAAAAGCTTATCATGAGCCAGCTATAGACTCTAAATGAATGATTTCATTACTTAAATGATGTTTTTATAATATCTGATTGCTGTTGATTCAAGAAATTGTAAAGAAACAAAGAAAAGGGGGAAATATAAATGAGCTGAGGGCTCTACCCTCAAGGCAGTTAATAATAAAACATAATTTTAAAATCAAGTTCAAGATTTCGGATATTTACATTAAATGAACAATTGAAGATGAAATGAGCTAATCAGAATGCAAAATACAACTGAGAGAGTAACTTCCTAACTATACACTAGCTTTATATCCGTTGATGGAAACAATGGTGATTCTGAAGGGCAATCAAGGAAGAAATCAACGGCAATTCCCTCTGCAAATGGATTTATGAATAAGCTAGCCCATTCAGACACCAGTAAACACAAAGGAAAAGGTATCTACAGAGGGTACCAAGAATGCCTTGAACACATGATTTATGTAATAACTCAACACTGGAAATAACGTGACACTGCCCTAACAAGGAGAGGTTAATATGGAAATACTGGCACTTAGAAATAAAAATAGGAAGTATAGGGTGAGAATTAAAACAGTGTTACTGAGATGAAAGAGCCTTTACCTTGTCAGATCACTCTACCTTACAGAAGAGGGGGCTTTAAAGTGGGTACTGGCAGCGGAGGAAGGCTAAAAGGCGTCACTGATAAGAATACTAAGGCCCCTACAAGATAGGACCATGTGGTAGAAGCATGGTGCTCTGAAGGAGGCAGGAATGCGAAGGGCGGATATGACTCACTCGAGTCCAAATCGGTCTCTGAACTTCGTTCAGCTTCCAGACAGGTGGGTGTTTGATCTCCAAGCACATAACTGACTATCCAGCATATAAAGGGTACAGGACAACAAACACCGATGCTCTCCAGGCACTAGTGCCCCCTCGGCACAGTTGCCCTTACCATGCACTAGAGTAATCCTGGCCCCTGTCTAGAGGAGGGCGCACCATGCCTCCAAAACCCACAATGGTGCCTCTTCCACCATTAGAGGAGAATGTTCCCAAGACTCGAGAATGGTCATTGCAGCACATTTTCATCCTCAGCATTCTACTCCTCATGAACCCTCTACCTGTGATGACAGTTGCCCTCATCACATACTTCTCAACCTCTAGAGCAGTACTGCAAATGCCCGCCACACTCCTGTGTAGATCCCTAAGCATTGGGTGGATGAAATTATTAAACTAAAGAGAAAGACAAAGAGGGTCCTACAGCCTGTTCCCCTGGAGGCAACAGAATGGTGAACTCGAAGTAGTATTGTGGCAAGAAGTCTGGCCAGCCCTGATGCACCATCGATTACCAGCAACTTAATGCATGCTGCAGGAGAGAGACGCAACATACACTTGCTCTCTTTGGCATGTTATTGGGAGTTTTGTCAAATTCTTTCAAGACTGTCGCTGACGCTTACTGGACGAAGAAAATTTAAGCTCACCACCAGCCATCATGCCTTGGGAGTGGTACCAGTACTGTAGGACAACGAGGGGCCACTGCTCCATGTTGGATGCCTATGCACATCAATTCAATGCACCTACATACATCAATTCGATGGTGTCATTTCAAAAGTACCCTGAAATACAAGTGTGTTGATGACAGCCTTCTCTGATGCAAGTGTACAGGCAGCCTTTTGGCACACCTACAACTTCCTGGTGACATGTACAAGAAAAGCATCACACTTAAGCCTAAAAATTTTAATTCTGCAGAAGAGAGGATTTCAAGACTTTCACTTGGGATGGGACTACTATAAACCCGCAGAAGGCTTAGCTGCCATCAAGAACTTCTCCATGCCAATAAAGCCAATTATCACTGACATCAGATCATGGCACAGTTTCATGAACCAGTTGGCACCATTTCTCCCTGCGGCACCCATCATGACCCTTTTTGGAGAACTCCTAAAGAAACCTGCAGGGAAACATGTCTGTTGGGTGATCAACTATAGACAAGATTTGAACAAGCACAGGATGCCATATGCCAGCTGGCCAAAGCACGCATACATACTGATAAAGCCTGCTTCATGATAGCAATTATAGACTAGATGAGAGGGATGACTACCATCCTCCAGCAATTACTTCAGTACCTCAGTGTTTACCTTCTGCTGGGCAGATGGGAGGATTACTATTTGCAGCTGCTATCTCACACCCACCAAGGCGGGATATGCAGCTGCTGGCAGGTCTAGCAGTAGTTTGGTGCCTTAAGAAGAAGGTTAGAGTCTTTCTATTAGGATGCCCAAACTTCACTATCATTACGTACCACCGCCCATTCATCAAGTTTCTAAGTAATAAAGCCCTGGTAGATGCAGCTAACCCTAGGTTGTTTAGACTGAAGGAAAAATCCTACAGTTCAAATTCAGTGTTAAATATCTGCCAGGAAAAAGAACATGCCTCTGACTTCCTGTCATGGTTCACTGCGCAGGACAACTTGCAGCAGATGACACGGAGCTGGACGAGACCTATACGATGCGGCGTTGTTCCTGCCACTGAAGCCCTGAACCGCTGGCAGACACATCATGGATGAAGGGCCCATCAAAGGGCAACTTTGGATGATCCAATATCAGCTATTAATAGCTAGATATCATCGGAGACTGGCACTAAGTGCATAAGAAATAGCAAGTCTACGCCCATTCTAAAGTGTCAGGGACTGCTTGGCTGTTGCCATTGATTTAATTACGGACACTTATGACCGAGGATGTGCCCATTTACTTGTCACTGAAAGTCTTCTACTGCAAGTGGCAATTAACTTGCATGCTGGTCATCAAAGTCTCAACTCCATGTTGTGAAGGGCCTGGCTTTCCATCTACTGCCCAGGTATGGAAAGTGACCTACAACACTACAGATCGACCTGTACTTCATGTGATATACATGCACCATCACTTCCTACACAAGTGACGAGCCTCACACTGCCCCCAGACTATCCCTTTCAGTGGACAGTAGCAGACTTGTTTCAGATGGAGGGCCATATGTACATGGCATACGCAGACAGGTTAACTGGATGGCTAGAAATAGCACATTTCCCAAACAGCATGACTTCTTCCAAGCTGATGGTGAAACTAAGAAAATGCTTCGCCCATTTGGGGTCACCCGAGCAGATCTCCACAGATGGCAGTACTAACTTACTAAGTGATGAAATGCTCACATTCTGTGGGAGGTGGGGCACCTCAACCCATCTTTCTTCTGCCCACTGACCACAGTCAAGACAGCAAAGTTAATACTTACAGCCAATACCAGAGGACGAGGGATTCTCGATAATGATAAAGTATCCCTTGCCATCCTCCAGTGCCTTAACACTCCCCTTCATGGGGTGGATAAGTCCCCACAGCAACTTGCAACTGGCAGACAATTATGCAATGGTGTTCTCACAGCCAGACAACATTATAAGGTAACCAGGCACTAGCACGGTCACTTAAGTAAGACTGAAATGGCAGCGCAAAGAAAAACTGGAAACCGCTGGATACCCCCAGACAACTGATGCCCCTCAAGACAGATTGCCGCAATGACAGGTCAAATCAGGCCTCCTACTGCTGCAGTGGGACAGAACAGATGTTGACAAACTCTCCACACACCATCAGTATACAGCAAGATTAGATGCTGGTGGCCGCATCCATACACAACTAAGACTTTAAGAAAAATCAATGATGGGACGCCTACTGTAAGTGACTCGTCATCACATACCGTACCGCAAAGCACCACTTTGTAATGCGCCCTGCGGAGAAATAAATCTAAACCTGCATGAATGACAGATTTTATATGCTAAACACATGCATCGATTGATAATTTTGTCTGTTAAAGAGATTTTCTCAAGTTGAAAAAATAGTGAAGAGTTAATTTCTTATGTTGAAACAAATAGTCAAGAGTTAATTTCCTTATGTTGAAAAAAATAGTCAAGAGTTAATTTTCTTATGTTGAAATAAGTAGTCAATTAGTTAATGTCATTATGTTTGTACTGGCTAACATCCCCAATCGTTTATCACAATTTTTTTTCTCTCTTGTATTAAGATGTCTGTTTAATAATTACTCTTACTGTTTATTTACTAGTGGATTTTGTGAAAAAATTAGTTTAAAAGAACACTGTCATTCCCAAATTCTTGGAGGGGAGATGTAGAGGCTTTTAGTGTACGAGTTGTGGACTGTCTCTAGGCAGCTATGATGTTACCACCTCAACACACTCTGTCTGTAGTTTACCTTCATCCAGTCAGCATATATTATTCTTTGTATGCGCCTGTAGAATAAAGATATTCAACCAAATAAGTGAGGTAAGAGGCAAATGAATGCACAAAGTTCTAGAGAGCCAATGTTGATTAGCAAAAAATAGACTAGTGGATGGGATGTAGGATAATCAATACTATGAAGTACCTTGGTATTCGATATATAGATGGAAGCACTGACATTGCTTCAAGACCGATATTACTAGTAAAAGGATAATGGGTAATATGCAGCAGAAATACGTTTCATGTGAATGATTATATAAACATTTCCAGGCCGAAAAGAATTTTAGTGTGGTTGATAATGTAAATACTTTTAGATGCTGTGTCAAAATATGAATGTACCATAAGAAATTGCTCTTTCGATGAAGGAATATTTTCATTAAGGAAGATTTTGTTTAAGCATCTTCAAATTGACAGAAACATGATAAATATTGTATCAATTATATATATATATATATATATATATATATATATTTATATATATATATATATAAATTTCTGATAAATCGGGATCGAACCAGGTCTCGGGTGGAAAAAGGGCGTTATCCACTGGGCCATACAAATCTAAAGGAGTTTGGAACCTGAGCAACTGCGCTGAGAATTACCTGGGCAAGCTAACTGCTTTGCATACCAGCTGAAGTTTTCCCCAACCTCCCGACTCAGCCAATGACCCAATAGACAACATTTCATTCGAATTATCCCTTCTGGTGAATAAGATGAAATCATCAACACACAATCGTGTGGAACAGAAATAAATTTCTGACTCACGTGGGATCAGAACCCAGGTCTCTCAGGTGGAAAGCAGAGGGCGTTATCCACTGGGCCATACAAGTCTAAAAAGAAGTTGCAACCTGAGAGCAACTGCTTAGGAGTACCTGGGCAAGCTAACTGCTTGCATATAATGAGTTTTCCCAACCTCCGACTCAGCAATGACCCAATAGACAACATTTCATTCGAATTATCCGCTTCTGGTGAATAAGATAGAAATCATCAACACACAATCACGTGTGGAACAGAAATAAATTTCTGACTCACGTCAGGATCAACCAGGTCTCTCAGGTGGAAAGCTTCAGGGGCGTTATCCACTGGGCCATACAAGTCTAAAGAAGTTGGAACCTGAGAGCAGCTGCACGGGAATTACCCTGGGCAAGCTAACTGCTTGCATACACCAGGGTCACCCCAACCTCCCGACTCCTTAATGACCCAATAGACAACATTTCATTGATTATCCGCTTCTGGGTGGGAATAGATAGAAATCATCAACACACAATCACGTGTGGTTAAAGTAAATTTCCCAAACTCGTCGGGATCGACCAGGTCTCTCGGGTGGAAGCAAGGGCGTTATCACTGGGCCATACAAGTCTAAAAAGTTGCAACCTGAAGCGCTGCACCCGAAGGCCATTACCTGGGCAAAAGTAACTGCTTGTATCTGTGGTTTCACAACCTCCCGACTCAGCAATGACCCAACTGACAACATTTCATTCGAATTGCTCCCTTCTGAGTGAATAAGATAGAAATCATCAACACACAATCAGGTTCAACTTCTTTTAGACTTGTGGCTGATGGATAACTACCTTGCTTTCACCTGAGAACCTGGGTTCGATCGGCGTGAGTCGAAATTTATTTCTGTTCCACACGTGATTGTGTGTTGATGATTTCTATCTTATTCACTCAGAAGGATAATTCAATGAAATGTTGTCTATTGGGTCATTGCTGAGTCGGGAGGTTGGGGAAAACTCGCTGTTATGCAAGCAGTTAGCTTGCCCAGGTAATTCCTTGGAGTGCAGTTGCTCTCAGGTTCCAACTTCTTTTAGACTTGTATGGCCCAGTGGATAACGCCCTTGCTTTCCACCTGAGAGACCTGGGTTCGATCCCGACGTGAGTCAGAAATTTATTTCTGTTCCACACGTGATTGTGTGTTGATGATTTCTATCTTATTCACTCAGAAGGATAATTCGAATGAAATGTTGTCTACTGGGTCATTGCTGAGTCGGGAGGTTGGGGAAAACTCGCTGGTATGCAAGCAGTTACCTTGCCCAGGTAATTCCTTGGGTGCAGTTGCTCTCAGGTTCCAACTTCTTTTAGACTTGTATGGCCCAGTGGATAACGCCCTTGCTTTCCACCTGAGAGACCTGGGTTCGATCGACGTGAGTCAGAAATTTATTTCTGTTCCACACGTGATTGTGTGTTGATGATTTCTATCTTATTCACTCCAGAAGGATAATTGAATGAAATGTTGTCTATTGGGTCATTGCTGAGTCGGGAGGTTGGGGGAACTCGCTGGTATGCAAGCAGTTAGCTTGCCCAGGTAATTCTTGGGTGCAGTTGCTCTCAGGTTCCAACTTTTTAGACTTGTATGGCCCAGTGGGTAACGCCTTGCTTTCCACCTGAGAGACCTGGGTTCGATCCCGGCGTGAGTCAGAAATTTATTTCTGTTCCACACGTGATTGTGTGTTGATGATTTTATATATATATATATATATATATATATATATATATATATATATGTGTGTGTGTATGTTATACAAGAGTAAAATAGGGTCATAACCTCTTACCACATCTGTTAAAACGTGATGACTTAATTCTTTATATCTCGAAAGGAATCATGGTAGTGTTAAAAAATGCGATATATATGAACTAGTGCATTCTCTATATATCTCTCTATACTCTCTCTCTCTCTCTCTCTCTCTCTCTCTCTCTCTCCATTTGACTTGCTCAGCTCCTCTATCTCTCTCAATGCCAAGTCACTAACTGAACTAAGGAATTTCAAGCATGTCTACAAAAATATCATTTATTCAGTAGTCTAACATGATGAAATGGTTTGAATCAAATAAAAAATGAAATGGGAATATCTATGTCCCAGGTTGTAACCCAAAAATAACCAAGTAAGAATAACATAGTGCTATCCAGTTTCTACCCCAAATAAGTCTTTACAATATACAAGTCAAAATATGTCAAACTTGACCAAAGTCATGATAAATCACGTTCCTTTCCATTCATTTAATCTCTATTCCAATACACCTGAGAACAAGGAAAAAACAAAATTTTAAAAATGACACAGAAAAAATAAAAAAGTGGGTATATCCCACGTTACCAACCTAAAGGAATACACGTAATAATATAAATCAAAATTCATGAAATCAATAAAAATCAGAGACATGGAAAAATAAAAATAAATGGGAAAAAGATATTCAAAGCATGGTAACAGCATAAGACAGTACATATTAAACAAAAGTTATTAAAACCCATTCAAATTTTGAAAACCAAAGTCTCAGCTCGTCTGGGCAGTACACAAGTCTTTTAGCAAGCAGATCTTATCTGGCAAATCAAGACCCCAAATGTCTGGCTGTACTCAAAATGGAAAATTCACACTTCATATGACACACCCGCGAGAATGAACTTTCACGAATGTATGCCCCTTCCGGGCAATGACTTCCAGCTATCGGGCTTTCCGAGCACTTGGCTGAACATCAGCAAGAACGATGCCCTTTTTCTCCATGGGAAGCGGGACTGACGATGGGCCTTCATCAGCATAGACTCGTGAATACATAGGCACTGTTTCTCATTTACCTTTGCCTCGAATATCTTGAAGAATGCTTAGCTAGGAAAAAAAAGAAATAATATTATTATCCCTAATGCTTTCAGTGACTCAGACACCAATTGTGTGCTGCCCACCGGCACGAGGAAAAACAATGAGTTCTCACAACTCATACCAGAGGAACAGCAACACATGGGTTGGCTTCTCTTTGGTCAGTGGTTATTTGCCATGTTTCTCTGCATTTGACCCCCAACACTACACACAGCATGATGACTAAGGCCGCAATCAACAGCGAAATCAATGAGAGGTAGTAGTCTGGAACGAAGCCATGGGGGAGGTGGAAGAATCATGGTTATGTCCCCACTAGGAGAAGGCGCGGGGATAACACCTTTGCTCCCATGAAGTGTTAAGTTGTACACTATCCTGCTGGTATTTGGAATTTCAGCATGACAAGCAGACAAGCTGCATCGAAGAGTCGGGATCCTTTCAACCCGAAGGTATCCGATGTACTATGACATCAGGTGGAGATGTGGCAGCTTGCACAATAAACTGCCGTGAGAGTCTTTGTAGAGGTCACGTGGTACTCCGGTGAATGTTGTAAAGTGCAGTCAGGTGTCTGATTATGAACAAGTGACAGTTCACATCCTAACAAGTCGAGCATTCTAAGGCAAAAATCCTACTGTCACAAACATCTGTCGTGGGCTAAAGTACCTGACTATAAATTAGTTAATAGCAGAGGACTTACAATGATCACCCAAATATAAATAGTCTCTATTTCATCATGTCACCATCGAACCATCCAAACTACTAGGAAAAAGCTAGATAATAAAACTGTGAAACAATTTCATGTCACTAACAGGAACCCCCACCAAGTAACTCTTTATCAGACAAGCGTACTTTCAATATCCATGATAACTGGTACAAATTCTCCCCAGTAAAAATTATTGTGAACCATAAGATATGCTGCATTTTTCAAGTAGATTCAGGAGCCCCGGTGGTAAAATATCCTAAAAATACCCCCTTAGAAGCAGCTATAATTTATGAACCTGAGTTTACTCACCGTTAATAAAGACTGCTTCTTTATTAACGCATTACGTAAGGTAGTTTGATGAGAGGAAAAAACAATTGAAACATAAGTCCCTGAGACACCATTAACAGTGACCAGTAACCCATTCAAGGTGTCATCAATTTCTCAGAAACCCTCACGCAATTTATTATTACTGTCTCTAATGTCGTCAAAGATTTCCCTGTATGTTCTACTAATTCTGCCGTCGCTTGTTCAACCTAATAAACACAGCTGATACTAGCTAACGTCCCTATAGTACAAACAATCACCTCTACTAAAAAAAAAAAAAAAAAAAAAAACATTATATGACCATAAAACCATTACAACAACACCTCAAAGACCAAAAAAACCAAAACACACCTTTAATATAATCTCATAAACCATAAAACCATACGCAAGGACCATAGCACTGCTGCTGAAAAAAATAACCATAGCACCCTTTTCCATAGCATAGACGGCCACCGCAAGGCTATGAGCAAGCTAAACTTCAGCATCAAAAAAAAGAAAAGACCTATAAATAACTAGACCCCAAAACAACAACAACAAAAAAAAAGAAACACGACTACAGCCTTAATCATATGCCCACAAAACTATACAGTCTCCCTGTGCCTCATTTAACATAGATGACCTCAGAATCACCCAAAATTCAAACAACTAATTCCGCTGTACTGCTGCACTTGCGCAGAAAGGGAGGAAACAACAAAAGAGACTGAAATTAGACAAACAAAATCTATAAAGCTCTACAGACAAGCGTCCTCCCATGTTAAAAATACCCCAAATTACGTACCCAGGAAACCAGCAAATAAAATAAAAAGAGAATAAAAGTACATAAGAAATGGAAGAGAGAGAGAGAGAGAGAGAGAAAAAAAAACAGAAATTAAACCATAAATTCCCCTTTAAGCTGTCCCCTGGACAATCCCGTTTTTTCATCTTGAACAACAAACCTATTCGCTTTCTTTATTTCCATAACCCGAAATGGACCCTCAAACTTACGCCCTAATCTATGATTCAGCTGATTCCTGACATTTATTTTCACAAAAACCCTATCACCAACGGCAACTTTAACACTGACTTAGAATTCCTCCTGTCAACCATTTCCTGCGTCTTCAACTCAAGATTCCTAGCAAGGCGTGCATATCTCTCCTTAGCAGAAGAGACCACCGATCTAACCGTAACATCACAACGAGATGGAACAGATAACAAATTGAACGTGCCTCGAGCTGAATAACCCAACACCGCCTCAACGGGAGACATCGCAATAGTATCGCCAACCACAGTATTAATGGTATGCCAGAATTGCGCTATATACCGATCCCAATCCACATCATTACCCGCTACAGTGATTCTGAGAGCCTCAAGTACCTTCCTGTTGGCCCAGTCACATGACTCATTGGCTTCTGGTCTATACGGAATAATAGTTACTTTCCGAATTCCCATAACCTGCGCAAGACACGCTAACATCTTACTGACAAATTCTCTCCCATTATCTGTAATAAGTATCTCAGGAACCTCATGATGACAAATATACCCACTGAAAAATGTAACTGCTACCTCCTCCGTTGTCTTGTGATTCAAAGGGAAAATCTCTACAAACCCAGTTAATTCATCCACAATAACCAACAAATGTCTGTGGCCATAACTTGACTCACAGAAATTGGAAAGAACGTCCATATGGATGTGCTGGAAAGGTCTACTGGGGATAGTAAATGAACCCAATTTACAAGAAGTAACCCTCATTGGCTTGCATGTATTGCAAACTGAACATCCCCTCACATAATCCTCTACTGATGCGAGCATGTTCTTAAAAAAAAATTTCCCTATACATTTTGATATGTTTCCTCAATACCCAAATGTGGACTACCAAATCTACAATGAACAATATCCAAAACCATATGTACCTGGCTCTTTGGGACAACTATCTGTGTTGTATCTCCTTTATCCTCATTACTCCTCAGTTTATTTTAATTTTCTAGCTAACAAATTTCCCTTTAACTCAGACCTGCAAGGCAATCTATAACCCTTTCTAACTAGATTCCTCTAAGCGCCTTTTGCGTCTGCCAAAATTTCATCCTCATCATGTCAGCCTCCACTAAACTAATATCTCAGTCTATGAAATCACCAGATACGTAACAAATACAAGAACCATCAGATCGTAAAAACTCTACTAAGGGCATCAGCTACGTATGTCTACCTTCTATAATACTAAAAGCATCAAAATCTGGTGTCAAAATCCATCTAGCTCTTTTAGGAGAAAGATCCGGCTTATTAAAAAGATCCAACAACAGCTTATGATCTGCAAGAACCTCAACTTTGTTGCCCAACAATAACATCTTAAAATAAACCAAACTAGGCACTACCGCACATAGACATCTCATTACTCCTCAGCATCTTAAACTTTCTACTGTAGAACGTGATAGGATGCAATTTACCCTCAAATTTCTGCATAAGGCGAGCCCTTGTGCCAGCCATCGTGACTGGCATCTGTCACCAACATGAAATATTACTCGAAATCTGGAAATTTCAGCGCCAGGGACTCATTGAATCCTCTAATTTTCTCAAGGCCCAACTGTTGGCCCTCACTCCCACAAACAGCACGCCATCCCTCAACACGTCTGTCAGAGGAGACGACAGGGTGGAAAAACCATTCACAAACCTACGGAAAAATCCCGCCATGCCCAAGAAAGAACGAATCTGCTTCTATTTTTAGGAGTAGGAAAGTCTACGATCGCCCTAACCTTGACCCCCTTTACCCTGACACCTTCCTTAGAAATAATATGACCCAAATATACTATCTGCTTCTTCAAGAAATCACACTTGGCTAATTTGATTTTCAAACCCGCTAACCTAAGCCTCCTAAGAACCTCCCTAAATACAGTACAGTACCTCTAAATGTTCCTCCAAGTTAGCACCAGCACTAGAGCCTTTCTTTGAAGCCATAGCACTAAGTATTAAGGACTCTTTATATTTCTAAAATGTTATGCGGCTTTATTCTGTCTATGCATTAAATTTCTCTACTGCTGTATTATTTTTTCATGTTTTAACCTTTGTTTTTGTGTTCTGGCACTTTCCGATCGATTGTTCTATTTTTATGACTGATGACTGAATGCTGAAACTGCATACGTATCGCTGAAAAGTATACAGTGCTTACTGTGTAGCTGAACGCCATATAAAGCAA
>NC_089751.1:679179-681679 GCF_040412425.1 Macrobrachium rosenbergii
TCTGTGTTGTATGACATTCCCGTGGTATAAGGCATTCCACGATAATTTGAATAATGTCTTAATTTGTTTCGTTTTTACATATGCTTTGTTTTGCCACCATCTCAGCATCATATCACCACCGAGAACACAGCTTAGTAAAGGTGTGGAAGAGTCGCACATGTCGTTCTCGAGACAACAGTTATTTCATTTTTGTTTAATTTTAAGACTATTCATAATTCTGTGGCTTAATGCCATATCCACCCAAGTACACTGTGGAATGGTCACATATTTACTATCGTTTCCCATATTTCATAGTACATTAAAGATTAAAACATATATATATCGAACTATAAATATAAATTATAAATATAATCTCATGTTCGCATCAAGATTTGCATTTTGGTAACTGAAGTGATCACGAGTCTCACATTTAGTGCACCAGCATTGTCGATTTTGACGACAACTCTTCACTCACGAAAATAATAAAAATGTCACAGAAATAAAATAATTTTTGCTGAATTCCGACTGCTGTTCTGTTCAATCTTGAAAGTAATTGCACTTCGTGTAATGTTGTAGAATGTGAGTCAAGTCCGCAATGAATTTCCATTAAGGGGCAAGAAATGAAGGTAATTTCTCACAAAATTGTATTGACATTAATCAGGTTGTTGTACTACTGCATTCAGTAGGATAAAATGAGTTTGTGCTATCTACTAGATGCGTTATGAAGCCTTTCGCCCATTCTGAACTGCACCAGAAAACGAGTTCTTTCAGTATTCCTCTTACGAATGAAAAACAGTGGTCTAGAATAATTTCATGTTGCAGGAAAAAGAGGTTCAGAAGACAGACACACAACATGATAATGTATAGCTGTTACACAAACAAATAACTGATCAAGCACAAACGATAGTACCCTCTTGAAAATTTCTTAAAAAAAAAAAAAAGCATATGATATCAACCTTACTTGCATTAAAAAAGAAGGTGAACAACCAATAAAGAAATGCTGTCTAAAATCTAAACTACACGGAACAACATTTTTCGTCGCCTGAGTGTGGCGCAGCCACCAATTTATGTAAATTTCTATAATAATATGTGTGAGACACTTGGCGTACTGCGTTAGGGAAATTTGCATATAAGATGCAAATACATCTACATAACAGAAAAGAATATCGGAATATACAGATTATTTGAGAGAGAGAGAGAGAGAGAGAGAGAGAGAGAGAGAGAGAGAGAGAGAGAGAGAGAGAGAGAGAGAGAGAGAGATGCAGGTTCACTGGAGACAAACTGAAATCAAAGGCTCTAAAATAGCGTCCTATCCATTTGAAGACTTGAGAAGGTATTCGATTTAAGAATGAATTACAGAGTGTAGAGATAAACTGCAAAGAAGGTTGGACGGGGGGGGACTGCACGTGGCTACCAATCAAATACTGTACGTATTTCTTTCTTTCTCGTGGTGCGTTATGGAATAACAAAAGACAATGTGAAGTCTTCTGTCTCGTAATAAGGAAAGGGCCGGGAGGAGCACACTGGATATAGTAATTGTGAGGTGACATTTTAGCTGTCATCCACAACAATACGGTTTCGCCTCTTTTCTCACGCTGTTGGTTAAACTTAGTCTGTTTGTCATCTGTGTACATTTTTTTCGAGATGGATATTTTTACTTACAATGTCTTTATTTTATTTTCTAATTATTAGCAACATCGTTTTGGTATAAAAGAAACTTAGTCTCATTCGAATAAAAAAAAAATGCCAGAATGACAAATATTTTTTTAATTAATCTAATTCGAAAGGAATTGTTTATTTTCAACATAAATTTAAAAATGAAACTTCACTGCCATATAAAACATAAGCTATTCGCTTGGAGATTTCATTTTACAGGAGTGACTGTTAAAGAGGACCGAATCAGAACGAACTATACAAAAGGTGCAACATAAAGCGAGAGAAATATATCTGCTGAAATCCAAACACCACGTAAGACAACGCATTAACTTTCTAATGACTCCAGGTAAAGGATGCAGAACGCAACATTATCTTTATAACACTGGTAAAGGCGGTTTCCATCGCATTAAACATCATCGTCACTTAATAGAGTGAATGTAGATAACAGCTTTTTCGTTTGTATAAAACCTACATTGATTAAATATGTCAGACATCAACTGTTCTAAACCTTAGTACTATGCTTAATATATTTCAGAACCTTACTGTAAGAAATATTCGGTTAATACGATATATACTGTACCTATGGATGACTGTTCAGAATTTAATTTTTTTTGCAGTTCCTTCTTTACGATAATCTTTGTATTGCTTGTTACTTTGAATATCATTAGACTCTTTTTCATCATTTTCCGCTCCGGCTATAATATAATTTTGAGAGCATCGTTCATATAACATGTATAAAGTATACCTTAGTTTTATCAGACCACTGAGCTAATTAACAGCTCTCCTAGGGCTGGCCCGAAGGATTAGACTTATTTAACGTGGCTAAGAACCAACTGGTTACTTAGCAACGGGATCTACAGCTTAT
>NC_089751.1:686679-689179 GCF_040412425.1 Macrobrachium rosenbergii
TAGAGGCACTCTTTGACAACTACAACATCACCAAGACAGTGAGGGCCTTAGTACTTGCCAAGCACATGAAAGGAAAAGCTAAGGCAGCTCTTCGCTCACTGGAGAAGAGTCAGAGAGGCTACATGGCCAAAGTGCATAAGGCCTACAAAATAACCCCGGAGTAATAGAGACAGTGGTTCCGAGGTCTTGCCAAGGAAGTCGGCTGGTCTTGGACTGAATGGACCTGTCACAAGACCCAGTCTGGTACCCGTTGGTTTACTCCCTGTCATGCACTACATTCAAGGACCTTTTCAATCAGTCCATGCTTGAGGATCTTTTCCAATGCATGCCTGGGCCACTTGCAGTGTACCTCAATGATAAGCAGCCAACCACCCTTATGGAAGCCTGCCTTATGGTCAATTTGTGGGAAACCTACAACCAGTCCCACAGCACGTCGTCAACAGCACATAGTACCACCCGGCTACCTATCAGGCTCAACTCATCCGAAGAATGGACTGCCTAGCAAGCCTACATGTACCCACTGTAAGAAGTTGGGGCACACTGAAGCTGAGTGCCGCTACAAGCTAGGCACTAGCAAGCTGTCTCGTAAGAGCCTGGAGCCTCAAGACATCCCTTCCATACACCTCACACCAATCCTCAAAACCCCTTGCCATGGCAGTAAGCTCGGCAGCTCATAAGTGCCCCTGTAAAGTCTGTGGCCACCTCGGTCACTGGAATGCCCAGTTCCCTACGTGCCCAAAGTTTCATGTGAAGACTGTGGGCCTTACTGCCCGCACCAACCTCCACAGGAGTGGGCTAACTTCGGGGGAATCTCTGTCTCCCCTGGCGACAGCTACCATCCTACGAAGGAAATGCTCTCCCTGCTGGATACGGGAGCAGATGTCAGCCTCATTGCCGGTCCTCAGGTACCGGCTGGAGCAAAAGTACAAGAAGACGAGCGCTGGACTATAGGCTGGGTCGAGGGGAGATCGGCCTACATCCCCACCATGCAGCTCCAGGTGAACACACTCTGAGGCCCAAGAGAGCATCAACTAGGGGTGGTCAGCTCCATAAAGGAGGGCTGCAACTTCCTGTTTGGGAGGGATCTGATGTGGCATCTTCCCCAAGCAATGCCATTATGCTGCATGACAGCCCTTGCTGACGACGAACCATCCTCTCAAACTCTGTGCACTGAGGAAGAGCCCGCCACACCAGACATAGAGCTGGGGAGCATCCCTTGGTTGCAGGAGGAACCCCTATAAGAGGAGGATTCCACACCCCCCTCGGGGTGAGCACCTTCATGGTCACCGGAGTGGCCACCAAAGTGCCTGAATTGAAGAGGTCACAGCAAATAGCGGCTCAGCACAGGGATGACAACCTCTTACCCCTACAGGATGAGGCTTTCACACAGAAGGAGCAACTTAGTGACCCGAAGAAGGAAGGCTACTTCCTCAAAGACGGCATCCTCTTCTGAGTTTCTAGGGGAACTGAAGAACCAGCAGGCATCACCCACCAAGCGGTAGTCATACCTAGGAAAATGCAGGCCCAAGTGCTCCAACTGGCACATGACGGGTTAGGAGGCCATTTTGGAGTCAATTGCTGGAGGGAAGGTTTTATTGGGCAGGATGGCAGAGATCTGTGAAGAACTATGTCGCATCCTGCCCCTCCTGCCGAATTGCTGGAAAACCAAACGAAGTGGTCTCTGAGGCCCCGCTACAGAATATACCCTCCATCGTTGTGATAGACTTCTACACCCAAGAGGGGCAAAAGAAAACGAAAACTGGGAACACCCACATTCTGTCCATTATTGACCAGTTCACCCAGTATCCAGAGGCGATCCCAGTATGCAGCACCAGCTCGAAGAATGCTATACGGGCTTTGATCTGGTTCTTCTACTAGTTCAGGTTCCCGGCCACCGTCCAGAGCGATAAAGGTTGGCACCTCCACTCAACATCATATCACCCCCAGAGCCAAGGTGTAATCGAGGGTTTCTATCAAACGCTTGGATCCACTCTCTCCCTCTTAGCAGAAGAAGAAAACAGGTCAAGCTGGAAAGATAATCTGTCCTAGGCCCTGTTTGCCATCCGTCAGGCACCGTCAGAGACCCTAGGGTACAGCCCATTTGAGCTCTTGTTTGCTCACTCTACCAGGGGTCCCGTGGACATCTTGTATAAGGCCTGGGCAGGGCCAGAGAATGCAGCATGGGCAGAGAATCTTCCCCGCATACAGAGGAACCTCAGGGCAGCCTGGGCCATCGCTCAAGCCCACAAGGCTGCCTCCCAAGAGCAGGTAAAGATCCGAGTTGACAAGGAGGCCAGGTCTCGCAGTTTTGAGGTAGGAGTGCTGCCACTTGGCACCACCCATCCCCTTGAGACCCCGTTTACTGGATTTCACAAGGTACTAGCCAAGCAGGGCCAGCTAAATTACCTGGTGGACTGTGGGAAGAGGTGGGCCAAGTGGTGGCTCCATATCAAGCTATTGAAGCCCTTCACAGAGCGAGCCAACCCCCAGGAAACTTCCC
>NC_089751.1:694179-721679 GCF_040412425.1 Macrobrachium rosenbergii
CGACATCTCTCCAAAAAACCATGGATCCTCTCATAAAGACGCAGGCGTAGAAACCTGCAGGCGTAAAGTAGATGGCCCCCATGACCAAATTTTATCAGTTGAGGCTCATAGAAGTCATTCCATAAGAAGCTGCTGCGAGGAAGTGGCATATAACGTAAGTCGGTCATTTCGACAGTCAACCCAAAAGGTACCTAGTCTCCTCACTATCCCATACTATTACTGAAACATTAAAACCACTAAGGAAAGGTCGTATGATAACACTATGAAACAATGCCAAGCTACTAACTGGAATTTCCACAATCAACCCCCTATCAGGTACACTAACTTTAAGATCCTACCCATACAGAGTCTCCCCAGTAAAAATTACCTGAGAACCATACAGATATACTGAATTCATTAAAGTCAATTCTAAACACCCGAGAGGTAAAATATCTCCCAAAACTCCCCCTTAGAAGCGGCAACCACTGACTTAACCTGAGTTGGAAATTCTGATGACACAGATTCTGCTTCTTTACTCAATATTCAACAACGTAGTCTGACAGGAAGAAAAAGCTACCGTAACATCTAAACCTCCCCCCCCACCCCACACCAATCAACTGTGACCAATAACCCACTTACAGAAGTCCTTAACATCTCAAAACATTACCGTAATTTCTCATAACTATCTCGTAAAGTCATCAAAGTTTTATCCTGGTTAGCATCTCAGGAAATTAGCAATTGACATACTAGCAATCGCTGCTACGATGATAACGACTACAATTAACAATGGCGCAGCCCTCTTACTCCTTCTAGAAGAGAACTGAAAAATCAAAACACCTAAATTTGGAAGCCATATTAAGTTCTTCCTAATCCTATCCTGAACCCTAACTGGTGTAGCATTAAGTCTGGTTAGCCAACCCCGTACCAGATCAGACAGATTCCTTCCGATATTCATCTCACCCCCCCCAAAAAAAAAATCCCAAGTAACAGAACTTTAATCTGAAACTCTATACTCAAAGATATTGCATCAGAGAACAACTACACATCATAATATTCTTGTATAATAACGCCCGGGCCTAACCTCACTACGAAATTAGCCCATACCACGACTCCCAAACTCATGGGAATACGAAACTTCAGCATAAGAAACAAAAGAAAGAATCTAAAAGTTACCAGATCTCGAAACGGGAAAGAAAAAAAAAGGAAACCCATATATCTATGAAACCCTATGGTATTCTGCACTTAATTTTAACTAAGTATCGTAACACACACAAGCAAAAAACTAAACTCAGACAACTAAAGCTTTGTATAACTCTACGGACCAACGTCCTTCCCAGTTAAAAAAAACTTCAAGTCACGCCCCTTTAAAACCTGTTAAAAAAAACAAAGAGAGAGAGGAAAGAAAAAAATTATCAGAACCACAGTACAACACAGGAATTAACTCATAACATTCCCATTAACCTGTCTTTTTAATTTTAGATATACGTGTCAACCGAGACACACCCGCATTCTCATCTAAAACAACAAATCTATTCCCCTTCTTTACTTCTACAACACGAAAAGGACCTTTAAATTTAAGACCTAGCTTATAGTTCAACTGATGCCTGACATTTATTTTCACAAAAACCCTATCTCCCACAGCAACTTTAACTCTATCTGGCTTTTCATTGCTTCTCTCCACCATATCCCGGGCTTTTATTTCAAGATTCCTAGCAAGACGCGCATATCTCTCTTTTGCCGTGGAAATAAGCGCCCATACAGTTATGCTGCACCTGTGGAATATATCAATCCCAATTTACATCATTCCCCACTACAGTCATTCTGAGAGCTTCAATAACCTTCCTATTTGCCCGTTCACACAGCCCATTAGCTTCTGGTCTATAAGGAATAATAGTGACCTTCCGAATGTCCATTACATCCGCAAGACACTCTTAACATCTTGTTCACAATTTCTCTTCCATTATCTGTAATCAGCACCTCGGGAACACCATAATGACAAATATATCCATTAAAGAATACGACTGCTACCTCTTCCGCTGTTTTATGCTTCAACGGAAGAATCTCCACAAACCTAGTTAATTCGTCAACAACCACCAACAGGTGCCTATGGCCATAACTAGATTCACAGAAATTGGATAAGAGATCCATATGGACCCTGGTCCATGGCCTGCCGGGAATAGGAAATGACCCCAATTTACAAGGAACAACCCTCAATGGCTTACACACATTACAAACTGAACAACCTCTCACAAAGTTTTCCACTGACGTGACCATATCCTTCCAAAAGAATGGTCCCCGTATATTCTGATACGTCTTCTCAATACTCAAATGCAGACTGCCAGACCTACAATGAACAATATCTAGAACCATAGGCACTAAACTCCTTGGAACAACTATTTGCGTCGTATCACCCTTATCCTCACTATTTCTCAGTCAGTATCTACTCTTCCTAACTAACAAATTACCCTCTAATTCGAGCCCCGCAAAAGGTGTACAAAATATTAGTTATATTTTCTTTTTACTAACTTTTAATTTTAAAATTGTTCTATAAAAATAATCTAAGCAATATAAAATTTCATATTTTTTCCTAGATAGTGGTTTCAGTTAACTTCATTAAAGGCCATTATTACCTTACAGTAGTTGTAATGCCTTTTAGCTCCCCGAACCAGCTACTTTAACTAGTTACTGCCGAAGAATTGCCCTTTTACAGAATAGTGTTGGGATCTTCGGGAGAGGTGAAAGTTTTCTTTTTCTTGAGAGCTACGTAATTCAAGCAGTGGCACACCAGAAGTGCACACTATAAGCATTTGTGAAGATATCAGCCCTTTCGAGCAGGACGGATTTCGCCGCCGCTGGGATTATTTATATTTTTTGGCAACACTTTAGGATGATGTACCGAGAGTAAATAGTTCATGGGACCCACATCAGGACGGAGACTTTACTGCATAACATCGCAGACGGACAGCTTGCCGGTGGATATAAGATACAGGTTAGCTAATTGTAAGGTTACCCGGCCTTATTTATTGGTTTGTGTTTTATATTCCTCAACCATTCGAGTAAACCATAATTAATTTTTTAAATCCTGCTAATATTATTTTTTTAGAACGTTGGATTGGCCTATTTCTTTGGCTACAGTTTTTGCCATGTTTAATAGCGAAATTATCATGGCTGGGTTGAGTGATAGTTATCGTTGACTTGGTGAGATTCGTAAATTGAGTGTTTTGCGTTGAAGTTTGGAATCTCGAGACTTTTATAATTTAAGTGTAATATTTTGGATGTTTTCACAAGTTTGGTTTGCTGTTTTGTAGTGCTTTTCTCTCGTTCTATGTGCAGGTGACGCGGAATGGTCCGTTTCTGGGTGCACTTCTTATAATATCTTAACTTGGAAGTGCAACGGATGTCTCCCTTATTGTTTTCGTTCCAACACCAAGACGAAGTGTAAATTGGGGAGCTTATTTGTTGAGGTGCTGAAGCGATGTATTATAAAATATAGGTTATTCTTTTATATCTTTTGCATATATTTTACTCCTTTAATCTTCAGAAATAAGATAGTATATAAAATTCTGCGTAAAAGGCAACTTATAACCCTTTCAAGTAATTTCCCCTCTAAGAAACGCTTTTCTGTCTGCCAAAATCTTATCCTCATCCTGCTTAGCTTCTACTAAACTAATATACCAATCTATGCAGTCTCCGGATACATAGCATACACGAGTACCATCTGCATCAGAAAAACTTCTACTAAGGGCGTCAGCTACATTATGACCACCCTCTATATACCTAGTCTTGGCATCAAAATCCCTGATTGTCAGATACCACCTAGTCCTTTTAGGGGAAAGATCCGGCTTATTGAAAAGATCCAACAATGAACTAAACTAGACACTGACTCACATCAGGATCAAACCCAGGTCTTTCAATTGAAAGGCAATTGCGTTGATGCGAGTCAGAAATTTATTTCTGTTCCACACGAGACTGTGTTGATTATTTCTATCTTATTCACTCAGAAGGGATAATTCGAATGAAATGCTGTCAACTGGGTCATTGCTGAGTCAGGAAGTTGGGGAAAACACGCTGGTATGCAAGCAGTTAGCTTGCCCAGGTAATTCCTTGTGTGAAGTTGCCTTCAGGTTCCAACTTCTTTTATTACTGGTATGGCCTAGTGGACAGCGCCCTTGCCTTTCAATTGAAAGACCTGGGTTCGATCCAGATGTGAGTCAGAAATTTATATAATAATATATATATATATATATATATATATATATATATATATATATATATATATATATATATATATATATATATATATATATATATATATATATATATATATATATATATATGTGTGTGTGTGTGTGTGTGCGCACGCGCACGCGTGCGGTAGTGTTTGTTTGTGTGTCTACGTGTATATTGTGATTGATAATGAAAACCAACAGTGTACGATCAACCACTGGTTTACAAGTTATCCATCATATTTAAAGCATTGGTAAAATGATCAACTTTCTCCGAGAGCTTTCGTTACACTAGTAACCATGTCTCAGTTCCTCACTGGGCGAGTGGGTTCCTATCTCAGCTAGCACTCTGCTGGCCGCGAGTTCGAATCTCCGACCGACCAATGAAGAATAAGAGGAATTTATTTCTGGTGATAGAAATTCATTTCTCGCTATAATGTGGTTCGGATTCCACAATAAGGTGTAGGTCCCGTTGCTAGGTAACCAATTGGTTCTTAGCTACGCAAAATAAATCTAATCCTTCGGGCCAGCCCTAGGAGAGCTGTTAATCAGCTCAGTGGTCTGGTTTAACTAAGGTATACTTAACTTAACCCTATCTCTTTACCAAATGTGAGTACTCTTACCCGCTGAGCTGTTGGAGATTGCGAAAACTTCTGACATGGACGAATACAAAAGCACTGTGGTTTAAAACACAAAATAGTTCCTTCTCTTCTATACTCTGGTTATCTGTGTTTTATTTCACCTAGGTGTCGTTGACAATCGAAAAATGTGTTTTTGTTACATTATTAATTGTAATATGAGTGCCTTTTCTTAATTTTTGTATCTGTCCTTATTACTTAAGGCGTGGATAACGTCCGAACAAGAATAGAGACAGAGACAGCAAGACAGACATTAGTTTTCCTGAATAAACATGAAAGTATTTGAAGAAAAATATAGAAATTAAATAAATTTTCTGAAATCTGCTGAAGCTTGAATGGCTTAAAACCGACATCAACCTTTTTACCGAGTTTAACGAAATCATATTACTTTAGAATCAAACGATCCCCATTAAGCATTTTAGATATTATAAAGAAGAAGCTTTATATAGCCAGGGTCAATTTCAATTTTATTTTTCCTCCAATAACCATATCAGTCTTTTAAAACGACTCATGTTAGCTAACTCTTGCAATATACTTATACATATAATATATTCATGTATGTTTTGCGCTTTTAAGGTACTTCAATCGACTTTTCTAGGCAAATCTACTAGCCAGCTGGCAATGAGTGGCTTGTAACTGTTGCAAATTCCAAATTTCATGTAAAAAAGAGTAAAATAAGGAAACAGACTATAAAATAATACCCATTCCCAATTAATTAACAAATTGTAAGGCTTTGCCAAAAAAGTAACGTTTAATAGGTCTTTCACTACTCCAGTTCAGCCCAGACACACTTCTAGATTAGGATTTCACTAATGAATTAGATAGATTTGTTACCTGGACTGAATAAACAATGTTGTCATGTGACTCATAAAGTAATTTATCCTCTAGCTTTTTTTGCCTTTACCTGCACTTTTTTTTTTTATTTAATCATGTATAGGTTTACGCATCTGACAACCTTAAATCGCAAAGTGCAGATCTGATAAAAATGAAAAGGATGCTCATTGGCTTGAGGTTGAGCGAAACGCTCTGAAGCAGAATTATAAATTGTTCTAAAAACCTCCTCCTCAGTCAGGCGAGCGAAATTCGCAATACTGTGCGCATGCTATTTGATGCTGTTTAACAATTAAAATGCTAGGTGCTGATAGTCACATAGATGCCAAGACAGGTAAGGGAGGATAATAGTCATATGACTTAGGTGTGTGATTAACGGGAAATTTAAATTCTGACTCACCCCAGCCTCACAGGTATTAATCTTGCAAAATTTTGCGACCTGAGCCCTAACGAGATAAAGCCCATTTTGGCAGTTTCAAAATACGTCTTACTCTTTGTCAGGGCTTATGGTCTTGTGCGTTTTTTTTTTTTTTTGTCTGCCTTTGCCACTACGGCCTTCATCCTAGCCGAATAAGGTCTATCCCCTAAAGAACATGTTTATCTCGATCTGGTTATTGTCGAGTCTGGAGTGCCGAAGAAGATATTGGAAGATATTCAGTATAAAACATAGTTGGACAGAAAAGCAATAAGTTGATGTTGTAGGGGGATCGGCCACTATGAATAGATATTTCTTTTTTTGAATTTCAAAAATATTTTTATATCTCTTTTCCAAGACGTGACTGCTTCCTGTGTTTTCATCGAATTAGCGATTCGATGAAAACCCTTTTTTGTGGAAACGACACCACGTGGTATCTCATGCCATGTCTTTGTAATATGGCGCAATGTTCGATCCATATTGCATCAGAAAATTTGTTCTGGAAGCTTCTATGGCGTGATCAGAAGTGGGCGGTTATTAAGGAACCAATCATTATGCAGAAAGTAAAAAAAAAACTCCTTGTATGGGAATGACCATTGTCTGTCGTCATCAGTTCCGCTCATACAGTGGTATACAAGCTTCCAGAAGAGACTTCCCAAGACAGAGATATAGAAAGACAGAGAGAGCAATCAGAGGTCGGGCAAAGCTAGGTTCCGACGGTAGTATCCTTTCAAACGACTTTTACTCTTATCTCCATAAAATCTTGTCCTGCCCGAAACGAAGAGGAGTAGCCAGCCCTTCCTGCTTGTGATGAGAAGTACGAGGTGAAGCAGCCGGCCCTACATACCAGTGACGAAGAAAAGTAGTCAGCCTTCCTGCTTGTGTGGAGGAGAAATAGCTAAGCCCTTCCTGCCTGTGACGAGGGGAAATAGTCAGTCCTTCCTACCTGTAGCGAGGACGAGTCGCCGGCCCTTCCTGCCCTCCATTTGCACAATCTCCGGATTCTTGGAGAAACAGCACTTGCTGCCTCATCCTGAAGACGTCTACGAGCCTGTGGTCATCGTACCAGCAACATCCCTGCTGAGTTCCCAGCCGCCCTTCTGTGACGTCTTCAAGTCCGAGGTCATCGTGCCATCATCATCTCTTCAGCTGAAACCCCAGCCACGAAAGGATAACTCACCAACTTACCATTTAAGTATTAAGATTGCTCTACCTTGCAATCTGTTCCCCCTATCTATAACTGCTTAGATTGATTTTGTTTAATGTTACATTGAATGAGAGCAAAGGGGCAACAGCATTTCATTTTCTTTGTAAATAAGGTTGCGAATAAATGTGTTGTAGTGTTGTGAGAGTTTCTTTTTATATTCAATTCCCGTATTTCAGTTGCTGGTGTTGAAACAATGTTTAGAGTTTGAAAGAGCCTGGAACGATTCCTGGATCATGACACCAGTGTTTTTCAATACCCATATTGCGATGTATTAGGTTTACTTGTGCTGATTAGTTTTTATAGCCATTTTACACGATTTTTACAAAACACATTAGAAATAAGAATGAACTGTCCTAGAAAGTCAAACGTTTCTTCACACCACCTCTCTCCCTTTCCATGTGCACCTCATTACTGACTGTGCTGATTTCGTACAAAGTCTAGTCTTATGAAAATATCCTTATGCAAAAACTCCAATAAAAACACGAAATAAGTTAGAAGAATGGTAACAATGGAAGACAGAAAAGGTAGCATCGAACAACTGAAGTAGCATTTCATAGCTGGGATATTTTTCATATTTGTCTGCTTGGTGAAGTAATGCGTTTTTGGGATCATTTCAAGTACAATGTGGTTTTCTTCCATATTTTATACTAGGGGTGAATATTGTCTCAAAAATTTTATTTACATCGTAATTGTTCTTTATTTTCATTTATTTAGTTTTTTTTATTAATTTTCCCTTTTACGTATGCTATAGGTGTTATTGACTAGACTAGGAGTTTGATCAAACTAGTATGGAGTTTTGGAGCAACCCAGTATAGGCTAAGTATAGGTTATTCCCTTAATAAACTTTCCAGTTATTTGCACCCATCTTGGGGGGCTTACGGTGTGGATAAAAGGTTAGGCTGCTATTGTTAAGCGAAGCATCTTCCTCTATAGATCCAGTGAAGTTCTACGATTTAGAGTAACCCAGGTTTTTATTGATTTACTCTTTACTATAGTTTTAGTCTTGATTAATAATCCGTGCAGTTTAAAACCGCCATAAAGTGAACAATTCGAAACAGTTTAAACACAAGAGGGATCTACAGTTCTCCACTAACAATCGTCTATCATGGTTATCAACACAAATACCAATTTTGTTTGAATGAAATGGACATCTTACATTACCTATCACTATATTTTCGACTTTATTCCATGATACAATCATTTTTTTTATATCACCTACGCTAACCATAGGAGTTGCCGCAAGTCCTACATTACATGCAAAATGCGTCCCCCGACCATTATCTTTGAAACTGACAATCACTGTAGTCTGAAGGAAAGTCTCATGTCAATTCAGAAAAACAGTTTAATTTCGTTTGTACTTGGAAGAAAGTACGAACCTGAGCATGACCATCATAGAAGTCTTCGGATGCGCACGATCATACTCATAAACACACACTCAAAAATATCCGTGTTAAATATTCACTATCATCGAAATTTGCTAAGAGACTGGAATGATTAATATAACTCACCGCCAACACAGGGATGAATCGGAAGACTGCCTGGAAGTAGAAAGAAAGATCGTTCTATCCATGAAGCCTTTAAACTCCAAAAGCAGAGCATTCAAGTCTCAAGAATTTTGGTAAACATCAAGTACCATCACCAAACGCGCAAACTTCACGTCGGTATGTGAGGCACTCATGGTCCTTTCTGCAGCCACGATCACCCAACCCCGCGGCAGTTCACCGTGTCCCCTCGCCTCTTCAGACTTTTCACTCGAGATTTTGTGCTTCAATACCAGATCAGCAAAGTCTGAAACTCTATCGCTCCTGTCATCGAAGAGTTGTTATAAGAGCTCCAAGATGATAAAAAAAACACCAAACAATCAATACTCTCTCTCTCTCTCTCTCTCTCTCTCTCTCTCTCTCTCTCTCTCTCTCTCTCTCTCTCAGAACAAATCACTGTATTGTAATGCCTTGACCCAAAATCTTCAACAGTTCTATAAATAACCAGTGGAATATCAATTACTTCCTTCATACATGATTTATCTCTCTCTCTCTCTCTCTCTCTCTCTCTCTCTCTCTCTCTCTCTCTCTCTCTCTCTCTCTCTCTCTCTGTTTCAGAATCATTGCTTTATATATGGTGCAGGTGCAGCTGTAAAGACAGATCCACTCACACAAAGATATTGCAGCTGAATCGCTAACCATTAAGCCCTTATGGCAAAATATACCAGGCAGGTATACCAGGGTATACCAGGCAGGTAGGGGAGAAAGGAATCCACAGACCTACGAATGATAGGAGAGTTGTTGACCAGTACAAGATCTACAGAGATACAAGGTCAACCCATCGTTCCAAAACCGACCGCGGTCTGCGCAGATTAGCTTAAAGGAAAAGCAACCGTTCCTGATCCGACGAAGTTATGTCCTGGTCACCATAGGTCATATAAAATCAGTATCTCATTGACCGTGGAAGGACACGTTACAGCTTATACTGCAAATCCGTTCTTTTTTTTGTTGCCTCAGTTCTTCAAGGGAAATGCCTAGTTATTGTGCTGTGTATGGCTGCAACTCGAGCTATTCAAAGAACGGTAACCTTATATTTCATAAATTTCCCCAAAATGAATAATTAAGGAAAGAATGCATTCACCTCTGCCGAAGGAAGGACCCAGTTTGCATGGACCAAGTAGTCATTTGTAGTCTACATTTCGAAGACGACGCATATGAAAGGAACACGAAGTATTAATTACTCCGATTACCGGAGCCAAATAACTAAAAAAGAATCAAGCAAGGAGCATCTCCCACTCTTCTTTTGCCTACAACACAAGGTAAGTTATTATTTAACAATCACGCATACATACATAGACACACACACACACACACACACACACACATATATATATATATATATATATATATATATATATATATATATATATATATATATATATATATATATATATATATATATATATATATATATATATATATATATATATATATATATATATATATATATATATATATATATATATATATATATATATATATATATATATATATATATATATATATATATATATATATATATATATATATATATATAGTGTGTGTGTGTGTAGTTTAAAAATGGTTTCATACTAAGATGTTATATTTCTGCTGTGAATTTACCATCATCTGATTATTTGGGTGATTTATCACTCAGTTCCCTAACATCTTCACTCCTCAAGTAGCCAACGGAAGGTGCGAGCTATAAAGAGAGGACACAAACTACTTGCTGAAGAAATCCTGGAAACATCAGATGTAGTACAGGAGGAGGAGAAAATTTCAGCTGTTAGCGAACTAACCACGGAGATAGAAAATTTGAAGGAAAGATTAAGACGTGAAGGAGAAAACTTGAGTCGTGTGAAAAAAACAGTGGAAAAAGTGAAAGGGCACCTTGGCAGAGTGAAAAAATTATGTGGGAAAAAGCAATATGGGAAAAGGAAAAGTTATTTTGGGAAAATGAAAAGATGAAGAGGAAAAATGAGAAAAAGATTATGCTTGATCCAGTTGAATGCGCCTAAGTCACATCGACAGCCACTGCAAAAATTAATCTATCTCACTTTTTCTCGCCTCCTCAGGTAGATTCTGTTTTAAAAGGAAAACCTGTTAAATCTTGGACTGGTGATGACATAAGCTTTGCTTTGACTCTGCGAAGTTTAAGTCCAAATGCGTACAAGTATTTAAGAGAAAAGCATAACTTTCCTTTTCCTTCCATTTCCACGTTGAATCGCTAGATATCTAAATTGTCTCTAGAGCCGGGCATTATAGAACCAGGATCAATCTGATGAGGCTTAAAGCAGAGTCCATGACTGTCAGTGACTGCGTGTGCATCATTTCAGTTGCAAAGAGTGGACTTATGATAAAGAAGCGATGTTTTATACAATCCAAAAAATAAGGTGCAATTCTCGTGTGCCAACTGACAAAAAGTGGGCACGCAATGCTTATGGATTAAATTTAGAGAAATAAAATGCAGTGTTAGACAAAATGGTTAACACTGCAAAACTTTTAAAGGTGACTGGTAGCAAAAGGATTTACCAGTTTCAAAAAAGGCTAATAATATCGTCAAAATCATTATCAAAACTGTACAAAATGATAGCAGAAAAGTTTGGTACATTATACATCTTGACGTATAGATTAAACCAAGATGGACTGGAACACTTCTTCGGTTGACTTCGACAAATGGGAGCATGCTACTAGCATCCATCATCACCTGCAGCAGTAAAGCATAGAGTAAAATGTCACCTAATAGGGACAGAGACTTCTCTCGTGGGATTAAAGCACAACACAGAGGAAAGTGGTAACGGTGATAACATGTCGGCAGCTTCCTTTCTTGCTTGAGTGAGCGGAAATCAACTTCGGATGAACAGTGGCTGCAAAGTGAACTAGCCCTTACTGCAATGTTGTTTTATTTGCCAGACTCTGATTTTGATGAAGGTAATGGGGACAAGAACATTTCAGGAAATTCTAAGGAAACCTTGGACTTGGAAACTGCTATAAAAGAAGACGGACTAGAATATTCAGGCGGCTTCATTGCAAAGAAGTTCCCACAATATCCGAACTTAGGGTGGAAAGTGTCTGAGGACGGTACCTCTGGGATTGGAGCAATAAGCATGGAGAAAATGTTTAAATGTCACCACAACGAAAAGACCCTGAAAGCGGGTAAGGGTGCGATAGAAAGCTTATCATTAGGTATAAAGAAACATGTAGCATTGCCTGAGGAAGTTGTATCATATTTTGTTCGGTGTCGAGCATTTTTCAGGATCAGGGTATTATATAGGGCATTAAGGTTGAAGAATAGTTGAAGAAAATAGTTCTTTAATTCATATATTTTTATGCACATAAACACACACAAACACACACACACACACACACACACACACACACACATATATATATATATATATATATATATATATATATATATATATATATATATATATATATATATATATATATATATATATATATATATATATACATATATATATATATATATATATATATATATATATATATATATATATATATATACATATATATATATATATATATATATATATATATATATATATATATATATATATATATATATATATATATATATATATATATATATATATATATATATATATATATATATATATATATATATATACTGTATACACACACATATATATATACATATGTAAATTTTGCATTCTTAGTAATCTAGTAATGGGTCCTCTTATGTTACCTAGTCATTCATTAAAAGGTGTTTCTGTGCTTAAATCTAAAGATGGTGTACATATCATATAATCCAACAACAAAAACATTTCAGCCACTATATAACATCATAGGCCAGGTCTTGTATAACTTCTTGTAAATATTATGTAATCCGATAGTCAAAAGCATCTGAACCATAAAATATCATTACTGACCATGTCCTGTATAATTTATTGAATATATTATATAATCCGATAATAAACAAACAATTGAATCTTTACAAATCTATTATTAATCGTGTCTTGTATTCTTATTTACCCCCCATTTAATGGATAACAGAGAATTCTAATGTACATCTAGTACCCAAAAAGGACCTACCCTGTAGTCTCATACTGCGTGACGTCACTAATTTATAGCGACATACGGCAGCTCGGGTTTTAATCCAACTTAAACCGCGTACAGAGAGACCTTTTGTCTCTATAGACCTTGGACCAGTAAATGTTGCACCTTTTTCAGGGAGAGGTTCTTATGTGTCTCAAGGGAAAACAAGTGCAGATTTAGAGAGCTGTCCCTTGCCTTAATCTCAAATTCCATTCACCACCCGAGTTTCCAGACATTCAGCCTGGCCAAGCCTCTTCTCCTAATTTCCAGGTGAAAGTTGCCTCCATGGCCTGAAGCAATGCCTCCAGCCCGACTGAGACCTCACAAGCACGGAGGTCACACCATAAAAGCAGCTTAAGACAGATCAGTCGAGTAGATGGTCAGAGTGGGTAATCTTTGCCCGACTCCAGAGTAGAGGTGATACTGGAACTCACACTTTATTCATGCTGGACAGAAGTGCTGATTCCCGGACAATGCTAATACCTTGGATCACATCCAAAACCAAGAAGCAACAAGGGTAATGTGCCCCGGAAGGGAGATTGGTTGGCCATTATCTTTTTCTTGGAATCATTTTATTATTTCTCTCTCACATTTCATTGCTCAAGTAACTTCTTGTCTCGTCAACTTAAACAGTGTATCTACATCCCATGTGTAATTCCTTGACAGTGTGTAATGTAATTCTCACCCCTAGCTAGCAAGTGAGTAGAGTAAAGAATCTCCCTCCAATTCTTGCATTTATTCAGTTATAGAGAGAGTATCATCTGTAGATTCTTACGATCGCTTCATTTACAGGAGCTTATCAATGCCATTACCAGCATAGCCTGTGTGTCTGTGTTCAACCGCCTGTAATTGTTCACCATACTGGGAGGCTGACACTTTGCTATCCGTGTAGACATCCCGGATTATATTGAACATGGACAGATAGGTTTGTAATGCATCATGGATGTCACTCAGTTACTGCTGTTGTGTAAACAAAGCCAGCTAACACCTTGAAAAAACATCAGTTTCATCTGGTACGTCTTCCATGTTGTGATTGTAATTAATAAATTACTATTAAGAAACCCATTTTCTGGTTGGCAACCTAAACATTTATTTGTTATTTTTGCCTTTCAGGCAGTTTATGGACTCGAGACCAGGTTTTCCTCAAAAGCCAAAATCATTAAAAGTTTCAAAGGCCATCATACAACCCCATTGTAAAAGCCGTTAAAAGACAAAGAAGAAGAGAGATATCATCTGTGTTATCTGTCTTTACAGCTAATCGTTTCATTCCATATGTAAAGAAGTGTATTATTGCATATCTTTGTATGTTTGTTATGAACGTTTTAATTGTTCTTCATATTTGGGCTGAGTTTTACTATTGCCTTTATTGGTTCACAGATCCATTTGAACATGGCTTTGTTTGTTGATAGTTGTAATGTCATCAGGAGGCTTAGGAAGACACTGCTGTTTTCTAAATTCATTAACACACTAGTAAAAGTGTTCAGTTTCATTGGTACAAGTTCCATGTTGTGATTGTAATAATAAATCAAAATTATGAGCCTTTTTTCAATCTTCAACCTACCATTTATTTGTTATTTTTGCTTTCGTTAGATGGACTTACTGAGGCTATTCTTGTAAGATAAATCATTATCTGCTTCTACTCCCTTCAAACCCCATTGTAGGCCTGTAAAGGAAATGTCCATCCTTGTGGCGTGTATCTGCTTCTTTACCTACACCTGTAGTCCATATTGTTGAAAATTATCTAATGATGTCCCTTGTATGTTTGTTATGGAACGTTTTGTTGCTTCTTCTTTTTGAATTAGACTAATGATTTCACTTTAAGTCTTTATCGTTTCTGGCTTTGTTTGTTGAAAGTTGTTAGGTCTGAGGAGGCTAGGAAGACACAGTGCAGTTTTCTAATGGTTGCTAACTTAGTAAAATAATCCAGTATATATACAGTGTCCTATGACTATTAATCTCTCTCTTTCTTTCTTCTCTAACCATTTGTCTGGTAATGGTTCTCTCTCATTTCACTTTCTCTCTTTTATATTTACTCTATCTCCTAACTAATATTCTTCTAGCTTGCTTTCTCGAACGTTCTTCAATATAAAAAGTCCATCCTGACCAGTAGGCGGAGAGAGAAAACCTTGTAGTCATCCTTATTGGTTGAAAATTATCTAATTGATGTCCCTTGTTGGATTAATTATTGAACTGCTCCTTTGTGGGTGAGACTAATGACGTCACACGTGTATTCAGGTTCTATATAAATTGAAATATTAGGTCACAGGTGGGACTATATATATATTATATGGTTATATTATATATTATATATGATATAGTGTCCTGATATATATATATATATATCTCTTTATCTGTCTATCATTTGTCTATTAATGGTTCTATCTCATTTCTTTTTATATATATTTATATTTACACTATATAACTAATATATCTATAGTTATCATTATATATATATATATTATAATGATTCTGAATAGATATAGATATAAAATCATATGTGAATAATAATTGCTATCCCGTTATATATTTATAGAATTGCTGAAGATTATATATATATATATATATATATAATATATATATATATATATATATATGTATATATATATATATATATATCATATATATATATATATATATATATATATATATATATATATATATATATATATATATATATATATATATATATATATATATATATATATATATTATATATATATATATATATATATATATATATATATATATATATATATATATATATATATATATATACAGTATATATATATATATATATATATATATATATATATATATATATATATATATATATATATATAATGTGTGTGCCTGTGTATCAGATGAGACCAAGGATACAATAAAGAACAAGCAAAAGCTTATAATGCTGTAGACAGATTCTATTAAAGAGGTGAAGAATGCAAAGCAGAATGAGCTAAGTAATCAACCTTAGTGAAAATCATGAAGAGACAAGAGAGAGCATTTACAAAACAGGCAGATGATGTTTATAAAGCTACGTATTATTTGAGTGGCACTGGTGGTAAGGTAGCCCACAGAATTATTGATGAAATATCCATGAAAGAGAGAGAGAAAAAAGAAAAAGGCCTGTCGAAGGATGGAAAGGTCAATAATAACATCAGAAGACGATAGACAACGCTATGCAACATGTTTTGGGGGGTTGATGAGTAAGAGAGATTAGGGAGACTATTCAGTTGATGAAAGCCTGACTGTGCTGATGTATGAATTCACAGTTTTAGTAGAATAAGTGATAAAAAGAGAAACTTAGAAATTAGAAAACCCCGGGTTATAGTGAAATCATATGATTTTAACAGAAACTGAAAGGACACATCGTACAGATTCTAAACAGACTCTTTCTTTCTCTCTTCCTGGTTACACGAGAAAATTCATGGAAAGCTTGCAGTGAAATATCTTAACAAACATTCATGGAAACATAACAGATGCACAATCCCGTGTCTTTCCATTAGTAAACTGTTTCCACTTTCATTGGATGGCTTTAGAGAAAAACGAGATAAGGGTCACTATCACATTTATATTTTACTCGTTGAATTGAGGATGGACTGCTTGTGTGGAAAACTTTCGAAACATGAGGTACTTCGAACATCTCCAGAGAAGGTTCATGACTAGGGCATGAACCCCTTCTACACACTGTCATTTCTTGCTACTTTGCATACTAATCTCACTACCTAGATATTAAGCCTGTAAGTTCTCCTTTCTTGGTCTTCTTATCCTTTCCACCAAATAATTTTGAATTATACTGAGTTGTCTCCAACTTTTCATCCTCATGTTCCATTTACCTTAAGGTTCAAGCCTTTTTCCCACTGCATATCCTTGATTATTAACATTTTCAATCCTTCGTACTCACTCTAATGCCTAGACTTTCATGCTTCTAGCATGATTCAACCACTTGTCTTTGACTCACTTTAGTATCCAAACTCCACCTCCCAAAGGCACTCCTTTTCACTTCTTAATCTTGAGTATACACCATGGAACCTTTATCGTTTTTTCTTTTGTGTGACTCACCTATCGTCATGCAAAACAAAATCTGCTCTGCCTTCTAAACAAAATAACTTTTCACTCTACATCCTACCACTGTATCAATTACACCATAAGATTTGCTAACTCTCTGTACTCGACATACAGCTTCTCTTTTAATCTCAAATCTGTAACACACTTTAATTACAAACACCATCGGTAAACACTATTCCTTATTTAAACCTACACTTCATTCATCGGTCCTTCTTATATTCATTTTAATGTTTAATCAAAGTCGTATTCTACACATCGATCGGTATACTAATAACCTTATGGTCAACACTTTTTATCTTCCTGTAAATATCTTCCTGTAAAATTTCCTCACGCTAAAAGTTGTCCTGCAAACAGTTCTCAAAGACAGGATGAAAGATTAACTTATTTATACCGTTGGAACACAGGATTTTTTCACTGTAATGCAACTAAAATGCACGTATTGAAATAGCTATGATAAATGCAGTAACAATGAAAACAATAATAAGTATAATGGATGTAGAAATTAGTATTCTTATGGCCGTATCAGCATAAAGCAGAAGAAATAGCAACAGTGAGAGAATAATAATAATAATAATAATAATAATAATAATAATAATAATAATAATAATAATAATAATAATAATAATAATAATAAAATAATAATAATAATCGAGTAATGAGCAATCAGAAAAAATTTGCAGCGTAAAGGATCCTTAGACGGTAGAGTTGAAACTTGTCTGTAATTTCTTCTAATTTTAGGTGGAAAATGAGCTTTATACATTTTTTTGCGATGTCCTACGATATTTGGATTAAACAGAGCCGAAATGAAAATATGAAAAATCTCTCAGATAGGGTTTTAGACTCAAAAAACCTTGTATGTAAGCATTACCATAAACACAGCAAAAGTAACTGCTATTCAATCCCCAAAAATTATTGATTGCTTAAAACAATTCAACAAAAATTTTAATTCCTTTGACAGCTTCTTTATATACCAACATCTCACTAAAAAAATGTTTTGATATCATTAGAAGCAAAGACAAAGGAAGAATTTACAATACAGTATTAAAGAACGAAAGGTTTGTATACAGATAAAACTGTATGCAAGAGTTTTTTCTATTTTGTCAATTCACTTATAAATTGGCTTCGGTATAGCTATTATGTTGCCACTTCCCCTTACCAGCGAATCTATGCGTGGAATTTTAACTTCGTCCCGAAATTTACTTATATGGCAAAAACATGATCTTCTTGAAGCGATACGTAAGCATTATTAGGCATGGATAACGAAAACAAGCGTAAAAAATGTTTGGCCTCGCTAAATTTACACAAACTTCAGTTAATTTTACGGGAAGAAAAAATTAAAACAGGTTTCTCGTTCGCATTTATGTTTTGGTAACGAAATTCCTATAGGTTTTGTAACAAAACTACACGGAAAAGTAACACATGCTAATTCACACATTAATATTATGTATCTCGCAACACCGCTGTATAAAGGGAATAGTTTTTTGGTCAGTTTTTTACCATTCAGGTGATAAACAGTGTAATAAGATCACGTTTCCTCGAGCTCAGATATTTGTCGTGGTATACAAGTGTCCTTTTATTTCCCTTTGAAAGAAAAACGAATTTGGAACTTGGGAAAAAGAACGTGAAGCTGTTTTTCTCCCAAAACTTAGAAGCTAAAAATGGTACAAAATAATTTACAAATTCTGATGACGGTTTCACCCAAACACTGAAAGACTTGGATTTATGGAAAATATATATTCTTTGCAGTACATTGTTAGGATAATGAACATAGCGTGAACTTCAATAGTGGTATTTCGGTTTCGGTTTACACAATATTACGTTACATGAATATATGTTTTCATATCCAGTAAGTAAAACTGTTAAAGAAAACATTTTATGAAAACAATAAAATATGAACCACACAATATACAAATGCTCATTTGCATTTCTTTGCATTAGAATGTCCTACCAACAACCAATTGTCGAAGTTATATAAAGGTGGACAAATCTTTTTCATTTGAAAATTGTCTTTTTGTGCAAAGCTATAATAATTGTTTTACAATCATTAAATTCAAATTGTCAATTGCACAACGAAAAAATCGAAAATTACAAATAAAAATGGGATTCCACGATCAAACCAATGTTGCCATTCACTTCCTAAGATTGATAAATCTATGGAAAATAGTTTAATACTTACAAACAGATACATATAAACACACACACCCAAAATTCTGTTCAATTCTCTTTTCCAGTGCTATGTATGAAAACCAAAAAGAACCTTACAACACAAAAAATTTTGCTTGTACTGCCTTATAATGATAATATGAAAGATATCCCACATCTTCTAAAGAATTTTGGTGTTAATGTTGCATTCAAGAACAATGACACAATGAAACATGTACTAATCAAGAACTCCCCCGACAATACTAAAGGGTGTGTATATCTCCCCCGACAATACTAAAGGGTGTGTATATAAAATTCCATGTAAGTCTTGTGACAACTTTTATATTGGCCAAACGGGTAAAGCACTGGAAAAGAGAATAGAACAGCATAAGAAATGTGTGAGATATGCACAAGGGAACAGCGGTATTTTTGTACATGTTAGTGAGAACAATCATGCTGTCAACTGGGAAGGGGCAAAAAGGAATGTAAATTCTAATAACGCACTGGAAAGGAATATAATTGAATCTAGCTTTATAAAAGAAAGTTACAGCCATAATATGAATATCAGTCAAGGGATGTAAAAACTTGATCCTTTAATATCAAAAGAAATTTGTAAATTGTTTAAATTTTAAGGTAGGCAGTAGAGATGTATAAAAATAAGATTATCATATTTGTAAACACAGTATGGGGCAGCAGTGATAATGAGCCTTTCAAACTACGCCCCCTCCGCCCTCCTGACATCTGTCAGGTGTGGATCTGATGTTGCCTATGATCGGTATGTTTATCAGTATTGTCCCCTAAGAGTATATTGTGATTTTTAGCCAAATGAGTTTTGAAGGCCACTCTTACCTTGACACCAGCCTGTGGGGGGATATGTAGTCTCTAATGGTTGTGTACGTTCGTCAGTGCTGTTCCTGTAGTATATATATCTGTGACTTCTAATACTCTGTATCAGTCTTTCGCCAATGGCTTGAAAATAAAGACGAAACCGGTCAGGACCTACACTCGGTCTCTTATTTTTCACATGTCGTAATATGGGATAAATGAATCACATACAAAAGTGATTATAATCATATATATATATATATATATATATATATATATATATATATATATATATATATATATATATATATATATATATATATATATATGTGTGTGTGTGTGTATATATGTATATGTGTAAAGATGTATAAAGAGTGTGACATAAATATAAAGATATAATAAATATATATATAAATATACACATGTATATATATATATATATATATATATATATATATATATATATATATATATATAACCATTGAAATAATCAACACAAACTCACATGTGGAACAGAATTCAATTTCTGACTAACATCACGATCGAACCCAGGTCTTCCAATTGAAAAGCTTAGGTTCGATCCTGATGTGAGTCAGAAATAATATATATATATATATATATATATATATATATATATATATATATATATATATATATATATATATATATATATATATATATATATATATATACATATATATATCTTGTTCTTTCTCTGCATCTTTTCCCACTTCTATTTAGGGTCGATGTTTCTGACAGCTTTCCTCCACCTGGCTCAGTCAAATGCATCGTCCTCTGACAAATGTTTGTCTCTCAGATCTTCTCTAACTACATCCAACCACCTTCGCTTTGGTCCCTCTTGCTCTTCCACCAGGCACCTCCATCTGCATCACTCTCCTTCCTACATATGTCTCATCCTTTCTCATCACATGGCCATACCACTGCAGTCTTCTTTCCTGGTCCTTCTTGGATAGTTCTAAGACTGTATTAGTTCCTTTTATTCTTTCATTTTTTATCCTGTCCAGTTTTGTTACTCCACATATCCACCTGAGCATTTTCATCCTACCACATCCAATTTCTTCTCTTGCACTCTCTTTACTGGCCATGTTTCTGCTCCATACATCAAAGCTGGTCTCACTACTGTCTTATACTCTCTTCCTTTGACCTTTATGTTGAGTCTGCAGTCGCACACAAGACACCTGACATCTTTCTCCAGCTTTTCCATCCAGCATGCACGCTGTGAGTTATTTCTGCATCCAAATTTCTATCTTCAGCCACTTTTGAACCAGGATACCTGAATTTTTCTACTTGGTTGAGCCTTGTCCCTTCCATACTAATTTTGGGGTCTTGATCTTTATTAAAATTTAGGTATTCAAAGTTCTTCCTACTCATCTGTAATCCTCTTGTCTTCCAGTACCTTCCTCCATTGCTCTAGTTTTGACTCCACTACCCCTCTGTTAGTGCTGCATAACACAATGTCATCAGCAAACAACATGCACCAGGGGGACTGATCTTTTATTCCTTGAGATAGCATATCCATTATTAGGTCAAAAAGATATGGACTTAAAGCAGATTCCTGATGTAAACCAACTCTTAATGGTATTCATCCAATTAACCCAACACTGCTTCTAACCTGTGTTTTTGCTCCATACATATCTTGGACGAACCTGGCATACCTCTCCGGTGTTCCCTTTACTCACATACACCTCCAAACCTCTTGGTGTGGGAATTTATCATATGCCTTTTCCAGATCTATGAATACTATGCGCAGTTTTTAAAATTCATAATATACACTGTATTATTATACATTATTTTACATATTCTTACATTTGCAATTACGCAATTTGCCCATTTTTAATAGATTTCTGAATTTTTAAAGAAAGTAAAGCAATCTCTATTTCTTATTACCTTCTGTTACTTCTTTCGAATGAACACCATATTCTTTGGAAGCTTGAATTTCAAATCAATGGCCTTTATAGGCTTGTTCCATGTGAATAGGGTTCATCTTCTGAATAATGATAATAATTTTTCATATTATCTTTAACAAAAATCGCCCTAAAATCCAAAACAGTAAGCTATAAACGATATCACTGGAGATATTACTGTAGAGGGTAATAAAGTATTTAAAGTAAATAAGAGAGTGCAAAACACATCAGTTCCAGCACTATTCCCATTCGTAAAATGATATACATTACGTCATTATGATGTCATTATGAGATTATCAAATACAGAATATGGAAATTACAAAGTTATCTCACAACGGGTTAGTTAGGTATCAATTTTTCATTGCCAGAGTTCTCCATACTTTCCAATATTTTTTCAACTCATTTTATCCACATGCTATGCATGGAAGAAGACTAATCAGAGATCTCTAGCTTTGAACGTATGTTAATAGATTCTACTTTCCTATAAAAAACAATTTTCTTAATGAATGATAAATATCTAATGTTTCGCGTTTGTCAACTGCCATTATCTATCATACCATATTTTAACCTCAGTTTAGCCAACACTTTGTGTGGATTCATTACTCTTATCCATTGAATTTATGTCACTAGATGTATACTTTATACTTGTCCCTTAAGTAGATGTAAATCTCCTGTTTTTTTTTTTTTTTTTTTTGCATTTTACGTATTTAGCATTCGTCAGTAATATGTATCCTAAACTTACGTTTTTATTATTATTATTATTATTATTATTATTATTATTATTATTATTATTATTATTAAAAGAATTGCAGTTTCAACGGTATTTAGTTTGTATGCAGAGAGTCATCTCTATTCTTCTTATTATATTTTTCTCGGCTGCAGGTAGACGGTATAATAAATTTCCAAAGGACATGGAAAGATATTCTGGCTTTATTGTTTATTTTACTCTTACGTTTCGACGCGCACGCAGGCGGTCGTCGGCAGAGAGAATGAATGAAACACAAAGGTGGGCAATTATTTTTAGCAGGAAGGCGGGATTAATGCCTCGGCGGTTCACATTTTCATTGGTCTGTTTCTACCTTGGGGGTCTTCGTTGTAAAGCCCGCAGGCATTTGGACCCTCTGGGCTGTGTTGGTCGGGGATGTTGCAGGGTTTCTGCTGACGTTTTCCCCACTGGTATTGCTGAAGTAATGGTTCGCTCCAGCGCTGGTTGATTAATTTCTTTTCTGCTCGTGTTGTTGTTTAGCGTCTTCCGATTTCCTGCAGTTCTTGCTGTTGCACGGACTGATTTCTGACGTTTCCTTTAATTCATTTTTTGAATAACGCTTTGTCCATAATATGTAAGGTTTTGAGAAAGCGGAGGCATTGGCAGTCTGGTGCTGTTTCAATCATTTGTACAGCCTTAATTAACTCATCCCTTTCTGGTCTCCTCAGGTGTTCGTTGATATAGTGATCAAATATGGCATCATCTTGTAGATAACACGAGAGACGTTTTGATCATATATGAGTGGTGGCATCCATCCCCTGGGCATGTGTACTCATGGACGACACTACTTTTTTCAAGTCTATTTTTAAGGGTGGTGGGTTATTCTTTAGGATGAGGTAGCTGGTTCGCATACTTTTGTATGAAATTACTGCCTAGACTCTCTCACCTTTTGTTATGGGAGTGAAAATTTCTTTTACTATCTTTCATATGGACTTTTCACCCTCCAAGTATTTTCAGTGAATGTGGTTCTGGCAATAAACATTTATTTCACCATTTCCATCTCCTTCGTTGGTGGAATTTTCATTGCTGTGCCACTTGTTTACTTGTTTATCATGATTCTCATTTGCAGTTCAACCATTTTGTCTGAGAACCCATTGTTTATGAGTGCCTGAGCCTACGTCTGCATCTCCTTGGTCTGTTGCTCCAAGTGGACAGTGCGTAAGTTCACGATGGATGATAGTACCGGCCACAGACGTCTTGTATCTGTCAGGGCACTCTCTTGATCCACTGAGGTAAAGGCCTGGATTCGTTGGTTATCTGTAAACCGTAGTGGCAGACCCTGTCAGGTTCTATTGCACGTGCACATCTGGGAAAGGGAGGAAACCGTCGGCCCTACGTTCACATGTAAAGCGAAGGACAGAGCACTCTTCGAAGGTTCTTCTGAAGGTTTCTAGGTCCTCTTCAGTGTTGACTCTAATGAACATGTCATCGATGTAACAGTGGTATTAAAGAGGATGGTAGATTTTACTAAAGACTCTCTCATTGACGGTGCTCATATATAAGTTAGCAAACTGCACTTCTAATGGGCATCCCATCGCCACATCAACTTACCGAGATGAAGGAACAAGCTTACTGGTGGCATTGACTTGAAATTCAAACTTACAAAACATATGGCGTTCATTTGAAAGAAACTACAGCAGATAATAGGAAATACAGAAAGAGGAGATCAGTGATGAGAGAAGAAAAAAGATAAATTAATAAGTTAATAAACAAATAGATGAAAATATAAATAATTAAAATACAAGATGAAATATTTTAGGGTAGCAAGGTACTGCATCTTAGCTTGAACTTTTCAGGTAATAATTACACAACATTCTCGGGGAGGCTGTTCCACAGCCCAACTGTGCAAGAAAAGAAAATAATCTGGAACTGCGAAGTTCAACAACATGACACATTTACCGTTTTTGTTAAATCTAGAACAAATCACATTTTAGAGGCATCAGAACCTATATATATATATATATATATATATATATATATATATATATATATATATATATATATATATATATATATATATATATTATGTGTTCGTATGTTTATTAGTTTTTTGAGAATGTTCAAAATTGTTGTCATTTACCAAAAAAGGATAATATATTAAGTGTTGTACTTTCATAAATATGTAATCGCCTTATTCATTCCAAGGTCATTTTTGGTGGTCAGTCTCTTGCCCTGTATAATCCTTTAATTGACACCTTACTGCTTTTGAGCCAGTTAGGCCTAATCTTTTGTAAAATCTCTCAAAGATTTACCTTTGTTTTGGTAGGTCCACTAATTCTTCAACTGTGTTGGATTCAAGGTGCATCTGTTCTTTATAATCCCCATCCTCAGGGATATTTATAAGTCATCTGTCAATTATACAAGCTGTCTTGTAAACTTCCTTTTATAATTCTCTTCAGTCTGCTAGTAAAGGACAGTGTGTCGAAAGGCCTAGCAACCACATGGTTGTTTCACTTTCCTTCCATGGCATTTTTTGCCTATATATATATATATATATATATATATATATATATATATATATATATATATATATATATATATATATATATAATTATATATACATATATATACATATATATACATATATATATATATATATATATATGTATATATATATACTGTATATATATATATATATATATATATATATATATATATATATATATATATATATATATATATATATATATGCACCAATATCACGGGGTAAAAACCTTATTTTAACTTTTGCAGGACGAAAAGGTCTATATATAATATATATATATATATATATATATATATATATATATATACATATATATATACACAGTATATATAGTATCTATATAGTATATACACACACACACACACACACACACACACACACACACACACATATATATATATATATATATATATATATATATATATATATATATATATATATATATATATATATATATATATATGTATATACCCCCGTCATATTGGTGCACATCTAATTTTCCTTACCCACATCGAATCATACACATATCAGTACGCTTAAAATTTTGTCCAGTCTTGAAGACTAAAGTATTCTGAGGGTTTGGTTAGGTAGGGGCGACTTAGTGGAGGGAACGGGTGGGGGCAGAAGGGGAATTGTTAGTTGGCAGGGCTAACCTTCGAGAAAAATGAGGAAACGTGCCGTATCTGGATGAGGAACACCTTTGAGTCCACATCAGGGCACGAACTCGTACACGAACAATAGACACTGTTGGGTGGGGCGGGAGAGAGAGAGAGAGAGAGAGAGAGAGAGAGAGAGAGAGAGAGAGAGAGAGAGAGAGAGAGAGAGAAATGTGAATAGATGCTACAAAGTATAGACTTAAAAATAACTGATTAAAAGTAACTGTATACCTTTTGGACTTTATTATCTTTGGAAAAGTTTCCTAATATCATTATGATGGTGATGAACGCCAATGAAATTCGTTAGCTCAGTAAATGCAAGTTGTCCAGAGAATACCAGAAAGACTTTACGCGATGCGAATGTTCACGCTTGTCAGTTATTGGTCAACGAAAGGATGATACTATAAGTAAACGGACGAGGAACTCTACAGTTGCCGTAACTGGGATGGTTAATTTAAGGTATATTTGTTGATTTATTCCTGTTTATTATTGAACGTTTCAACCTGATTTTTATTTGCAATGTAGCCTAAGCACTGAAAGACTAGTTTAAATCCATCCGTACTAAAATAACATTACTAATAGTTATATATTATATTGATTCAAGCTAAAATCAATTTTGGACGGTTCTGTAGATTAGAGAACTGCTGTCTTACCTCATCAGCAGACGAGCCCCCTCTGCTGCAGGTCGGGGAGTCTTTTGGCAAATCACGTTAAATCCCTTTGTACTCATGGTGATCTCAGCAGTTACTTAGGTACACTTGACAATGAATCCACTCTGGTTGCTCTTTTAAATGGTTAAAACACTCACCTCACCAGTGTCAAGATCTGGGGTCCATTTGTGACTCAGGGGGACTTTGGTGCCTCTGCTGTCTCGAGCAGTCAAATAGTTTTAGTCAGTAGACGTATGTAACATGGGAATAACAACTTCCTCAGAAACACTTGCTGAAAATCTGAAAGCTAGCACCTAGTAAATCCATCTATGCTAAAGGCAAAATCCACATGTTGATATATACGTACAGTAAAGCGATTCATGCCCAAAGCCTTCCAATCCGGTTTCTAGGAATTCTAGAAACTTTTTGGATTGGCTGATGGTTTTGCTGGTTTCGAGAATCCTTGGTATGAACATGTGAAAACAAGGTTTCAAACAGGTTTAGAAACTTGGTACGTAATGAAATAAACTTATCAAAATAATAAGATTATTGAAACTAAATAAGATTACTATAATGGTGTTACAGTCAATGAAAGTTAAATGGTTAATAAAATGTGTCCTTTTAACTTTTCTTAATACACTGCCGTTTACTATGAAAAAAGAATTTGTTACTTTATGAAATACACATGTAAAATATAAAATAATCAAAATCCATTTAAAATAAAATGTCGCAGAATAAATAAAATCTACTGAATACACTGTACAAATAAAATAAGAAAAGATCATTAAAACGCAGAACAATTTGATGTACATTACTTTTTTTTATTTTTGCATACAATTCTTGATGTTATTTGGTGTTCAGATGAGGATACCATTCTTTTATTACATTCTAAAGCACTCATAACATTACAATATACTCGTACAGTAATTCCCATTGTTGTAGTAAAAGTTCTTAGTAGGGTATGCCAATGACCAATATGAATAGGTCAGTCACTGGGTTGGGCTATTTGTGACTTCTGCGGATTGATGTTATGAATACCAAATAAGGATTTGGCATTATTTAGTGCTTCAACTAGTTCAGTGTCTGTCAC
>NC_089751.1:726679-734179 GCF_040412425.1 Macrobrachium rosenbergii
GAATTCATTGTGTTTTGTGTTATTTTCAACTAATAGTAAATTTTTCAGATTGTGAATTCTAATTAATTGTGAATTCTAGTTATAAACTTTGAATCTGAAAATAAATTTTTGTATTTAACATTTTTAGAAAAACAGTGTTTCATTTATTGATCACCAGTGAATAGGATTGATTGTGTGTGCATAAGGCAAAGTGATAAACATGTTTTGTTCTTTTAGTTTTGCTAAAGTGAATTAAGACCAGGGAAACAGTTAGAGTTTTTTGATGGAGTGATGCCCTTTTACTCCAGAAGATTTCTAGTTTAATTTTTGATACCTCACACATATTCTGGTGAACTTAGTTTGATTTTTCAAGTGATTGATAAATAAGTTTTTTCTTAAGGGATCACTGTTACCTTTAGAGTATTCAGTCGTAACAATTAATGTTATGAGAGTTCAGGTATCTGGCTGAAGTGAGGTATATTTTTGAATCTTGAGATTAGTTGTGTAATATCCAGGTACTTGATACGCATCGTGACAATATATATATATATATATATATATATATATATATATATATATATATATATATATATATATATATATATATATATATATATATATATACACTGTATATATGAATGAATATAGATATATACATGAACAGAGTTACAGCCAGAAAGGAAAAGTGAAACACAGGAGATGCTAAGTACTTCCGACTTATTACCAAGACATGGTCACAGCAACTAAAGATATACAGAGAAAAGGGCATATATATACGGTGGGCATAAGTCCTAAGGGAATATGAAAAGGCTGGGAGGTCACAAATATATATATATATATATATATATATATATATATATATATATATATATATATATATATATATATATACATATATACACGAACAAAATTACAGCCAAGAAAGAAAATTTAAACACTGAGGATGCTAAGTACTTTTGTTTTATTACCAAGGCATGGTCACAGCAACTGGGTATAAGTCCTAAGGGAATACAAAAGTTGGGAAGTCACACACACATTATATATATATATATATATATATATATATATATATATATATATATATATATATATAGAGAGAGAGAGAGAGAGAGAGAGAGAGAGAGAGAGAGAGAGAGAGAGAGAGAGCTAAGTCTGCAAGCCTGTACGTGTGAATTTATGGGAATTTTAGATATCTTTGCTAATGGGGCTGTCGAGTCATAAGGAAGAAAGGGGGGAATGGGAGTGTAAGGTCACCAGAGTGACAGCCTGAGCAAGTAATTATTAATTTATTTACAATTTACAGGGTAAATTTAACAGCTACTGAATACATGGCAGCTCTCAATTAAGTAGAATAAATGCTGAGAGAAACACTCCAATGAGGGGGAATTTGTCCCCAAATGAGTCACTAAAGAATGAAGGGCAACCCTTGGAACTATTTTTTATTACGGCAGGTCTTGCTTAGGCCATGGTTCTGACCCATCCTAGGTCGTAAAATCTTCTCCTCCAAACGTTTTGTCCTACTGCAATCTTCCTCAGCGTATGATTCCGGTACACAAAAGATGCAGGTATTTTCCCTGGGGGATATCACAAAGGGGGCCTGGATTCTCAGCCTTCAAATTACCATAGTACTCTTTAAATTTATTTGGCTATTGCTTTCTAAATGTTTCAGTTTCTTATCTGACATCAGGCCCGACACTCATGACAGCTTCCCTTTAAACAGGCCGCCAAGGACCCTTCGGGTTGAAAGGTCTGTACGAGAGGGCCACTGCAATATGAAACTGAACCTAACCTCCTCAAGTCATGCACTTCAATTTACTTTACACATAACTAAAGATAAGATATGACTAAGAATTGGCCCTGTCTAAAGGTAAGAGCAAAGTGCCTACATTCATTTAAAGAATGTTCTGTCCGTGGGGTAGACTAAATCTAGTAAGTTCATCAATTAAGTGAATGCCACACAGAACCTAGCTAATGCAGTGCCATGAAAATGATAACTAGCTAAGATGCAGTTGAGATATCCTTAAGATAAATGATAATTGTTTAACTAAAAGCAGTTAAATATAAGTGAGAAGGGTGAACTGACCAGAAAATTTAATAACAAATAATTTTAAGATTTATTGAGCATAGAGGTAAAAATAAATTTAAATGGTTTATCATAATTAAAGTTTTGCAATATACAACCACTACTGACTATGGTAGGAGGCAACCTAGGGATCATTCTCTGGGCAAGGTTCCAGGACTGTTCTATTAAGATAAGGCACTGTTATATTCAAGTATATCACAGAGCTTGGTGGCTCTGTTAACTACCTGGACCTTCTATGCTCCCTACTCCTCTTCTTCCTTGGTTTCCTTCAAACTTTAGGCTGAGGTCCCCTAGCTGGAACCTGGGCTCGCGGCTCCAGAGGAAGCTGAGAAGGCCCTTGGGCAAGGTCTGGGCCTGCAATAAAACTACCCATGGGACATAGACCTGGAGTGACTATGGGTGTTACGTCAACTGGCAAAACAGGCACTGAGCTGGCTGCTGCAACAACCTGGACAGCAGTGGTGCCAACTAGTTCTGCCAGCTTCTGTTGCCTCCACATCAGTACCAGCTTAAATAGGATTTCTTGAAGAGGGTCGTCCACCAGACACTTGTCTTATGGGGATGATGGTGAAAAAGAAGAGGTGGCTATACTGTAGATGCAAGAGGTTCGCAGGTTGTCAGGACCAACTCAGGCATGGGTTGTGAGGCTGCGTCAGGGGACAAGCTTCGGCTGCTGTCAGGGGAATCTGGAAAAGACCCTTCTGAACTTCAACCTGGCTCTAAGCTGGACACTTGTACCATGGCCAGGCTGGATTGGGATCTCCTGAAAAGACAGCAACAGCGTGTTCTGGCACTGACACTAAGGCAGGCTCTGGCACAAGATTTGGAGAGGAGATGTAAGCGGCATCGGGTCCAAGAGTGCTGGATGTCAATTTAGGTACATGTTGCAAAGAACCAGAATCTGACTCTGGCGTGGGTTTAATGACTAGATTGGGCAGACCACTACACTGGCCAGGCGTAGGTACTGACTGTGGTTCAACAGCAGGGCTGGAATGAACATCAGCCCCTGATGGCAGGTCCCATTGAAGGCCTGGAGAGGGACTGGGAAGGGTGGTCCTACCCTAGAAGGAGGTCATAGCCTCCAAGGATATGGTCAACTACTCCAGTAATACAAATCCTATTTTTGTGGGGACTGGGTGACCGTCAATCAGACAGTTGGAAGTGTCAGCCTCCAATTATCAATGTCTTCAATAGTTACAGGCTTGTTGTATTCAATGGTGGCCCCATTGAGTACCTTGTCTCGCCATATAAGGGAGATTAAGCACCAGTGTCCTCAAATGCAGAGACCTGTTGAGTGCAGTACCAACTTTAAGGAGATTCAATGAAAATATACCCCACACCTGGGCATCACAAAGAGAATGAATGGGTAGCCTCCAGAGCCATGATGACGGCACATTTCTTTCCAGGGCAATCCCTGAAATTAATGGAATGCCAGTTACTTGCAAGTGCAACAATAAATCTGGCTATAATCTCTATGAGGAGCAGTTACAGTATGAGTAGCCTAGGAGTTCTGGTTAGAGGGCGATTTGACACGGCTCCCCTTTAGCTTTGCACTGGTCTTCCAAATACCCTATTTTCTTACAATAAGTACATGCAGGCAGCAATGAAGATGGTCTGTTTCTGGGTCGGACTGATGAGGGAGTGGGGCCCAAGGGAACTATGCACCTATGAGAGGTACTGGAGGATGGGTTGTGTGTCTTATAGGCATTGGCTGGCAGCAGCATTCAATGAATAGACTTGGCTGTTTCTCTTTAATGTGTAGAGCCAAGGGGCCAGGTGCATAATGGAGGAATTCCTCAAGTTGGAGTCGATTTAGCAAGTCCTCGAACTCCTTGACCGCCTCAAGGTTTCCTTTGTCACCATTTTCCAAGGAATTTAGGGTGTCCTGACCCTTTCCAGCCATGTGTTTTGCTAGGATCATGGCCCTCTCGGTGTTACTTGGATTGTACTCCAAGAAGAGGGTTTCCACCTGTTCCAGCCACAGTTCTCGCTCTGTGTCATTCCAGTGGGGCATGAGGTGGGTTATGTTTGATATAATGGAGGAAGTGGAGGCCAGGGGTGGAGGGTTAGCTCTGTGTTGGACCAGTACCATGGCACTGTCCTGCTTGGATCTTTCATACTCCTTTTCTTTCTCTTGTGCCAACACTATCTCATGCTGTCTCTGCTTTTCTCTCTGCTTTTCCTTCTCAAGTTCCTCATACTGTCGCAGCTTTTCCTCGGCTTTCCTAGCAGGAGCTACCGGCTCTTGTACCCATTGGGCCAGCAATTCCACTTTTAACCCTATACCTTTCTGTACCTCCATGAAGGTTTTGTACTCCTTGGCAGACATGTTGCTGATTCTTAGAGCAGGATCTGACCTTCCTCAGAAATTCTCAAAATTTTAGGTTAGGATGGCCACTCGAGCAAATGCATGGAAAAGGAAATGGCACTCTGAACTATGCAGAGTGTATGCAAAATAAGGAAGTGGACTGGCAGGAGGTACCACTTACAAATGGGAGAACACCTCTGAGGGGACTCTAAATGGCAGTGTACCTTGATAGGTTACACTGGAATGGAAGTGCCCCTTAGGATGGGTGACACTTGTAGCGGAGAGTTCCCCTGGGATAAGGGTGGCACTAGCACTGATGTCCAATGTGGTTCTGAAGAACTAGTGGCTTGTTCAAGGAACAATGGATAACATACACACAGTGTCGGTTATAGTGCAGAGGTTATGGATTCCGAAGAATGGAGATACGATACTCTATGAGATTAGCACTCAGGTGTGGGTGAGTTCTGAAGAACGATTGACTGTTACGAAGAACAGTAGGCTTGTTCACGAAGAACGGGTAGGCTAAGCTTACACGTGGCGATCAACAAGCTAGCCAACTCGCAGAAGCTGGTTGCTCATTAGAATAAATTAAATGAGTAAATAAGTGGATGGCCAGCAATGGGTACGAGAATATTCTGTGTTTAATAACGAGCAAATGGATGGGGCACGTATATGCAAGGTTCAGGTTATTACTGGTTATTATGACCCCTTTTTATTATTGTTAAAATTATTATTATTGTTATTAATAATATTTTATTACTAATATTATCATCAGAGCGGAAAATGAAAACAGAAAAAAATAGAAAAATATAGAAATATTAAATAACGCATTATTGGTCAATCTTGTATTCGAAGAAAGTGTATGAAACCAACTTTGAGATGTTTTAATTTTCTAAGTAAAACACTTTCGAAGTGAATGCACTTCGAAGTTTTTGTTATCGAAGAAATGTGTTCGAAGATCTGTTTTCGAAGAAATGTTTTCGAAGAATCGTTCGTAAAAATGTTTCTGTGGAATGTATATATGTGACCTCTAAGACCATGTATCAGCCCTTCGTCAATAGCTTGGAAATAAAGTCGAAACCGGTCAGGACCTACGCCTAAGTCTCTTATTTTTCACCTGTGGTAATGTGTGATAAATGAATCAGGTACAAAAGTGATTATATATATATATATATATATATATATATATATATATATATATATATATATATATATATATATATATATATATATATATATATTCCAGCCTAAAACTAATAAAAACTCAAACTATGCTTCGCTGGTGAAGATAGTTCTAATGAATGTGTTTGAAGTCGTAGTTAAAAGTATTTATGTGCAGGAAGAAACCTTTATCCCTCCTGTGATCAACTGGTGAAGTTAACATTGATTCAGCTTGGGAGGGTCTAAGTTCCTTTATTCGGGTGTTAGGGTTTTTAGTGACAAGCGTATCCAAAAACTGTGAAGAAATCGATAAGAGACTATTATAGCTATTGCAGATACAGTACATAATAATAATAGAATCTCTGGCATATCCAGTACAGAACAATGTATATAACACTGACGAGGTTAAAATGTTTATTGTTTTCTTCAGGTAACAACTTTTCCTTCAACTATGCTTATCATCATGTTTCTTCATTCTTTGCTCATTTCCTAAGAGAAGCGAAGATGCCTGGGAGAAAGAGGAAGAGCTGGGACTCGAGGGTATGAACATCGATCTTCGGTTTCCGCCTAATTTCCTTATGCAATTTGTAGCTTAATGTCGTTAGAATTGATTGCGCTCATCCAGTGAGTCGCGTCACGGCAGGTCTCCTCCTAAATTATGTCCTAATCCTCTCCTCTTCTCCTCTTTGGTCTCTGAGACTCGCTTCTTTATACCAGTATTCCAGCTCTTCCTTCTTGACAGTTTTTTTTAAAGATGTGTGTGTGTGTGTCCAATCTCTCAATTCATAACAATCCCTCCTTTTTACCAGTAATCCTTTAGTTTTTCTTTTAATAATTGAATGGACGAATTTATTCCTTTTGTCAATCGAAGATATTATCAGTTACATGGTTTAAGTAGGTTCCTTCTTTTTTAGTGTCAAACAATTTCCTTAGGATTCACTCTTTTACCTCTTTGTTCTTGAAATAATCATATCCCGTTCTGAACCTAAAAATCGATAGTCCGAGAGATATACAGTTTTGATGATAGAAACTCGAAAATAGTCATACGCGCGACTGGCCGAGCACATAACAGCCCGTGCTTGGCTTCTTTAGGTGTAGTTTGTGTTTTCTGCATATAGGCATTTCCAAAAAAGACGGGTGTTGGTTTCAGAGAGCGGAAAAAAACCACTGCCCTTTTCAGCCTCTATCTGTTGAATCAAAGTTTAAGCTCTTGTGAATTCTGTTTTTATTTAGACTTGCCATTTCTTGCAACTCATGGGAAAATCGTCAGCATTCAGTAGATCTTTCACATCTACTCTGCATTCATTCTTGTGCTCCCTTTGTTTCAAAGGGTCTATCATACAGTTTATTTACTCATTTCTAATTTAAATAAGGAATTACCCAATTTTATCATCAACCTTTCTTCCTTATTCTGGAAGGAAAGCTGAGCTGTTTTCAAACAGTCTATGCAAAATTTTGACCACTGAAAATTTTGCCAGATTTTTGTATAACCTCTAATCTATGCATCATTCCACCTTGTCTTATCTTTCGAATACAAATTAGAAAACTTTCCAATTCCCGCACCTTCATATCTTTTGAATTTAACACCCAAACAGTTTGAATTTCGCCAAGAATTTTCCAAACTGGCAAATCCTCAATGCAATCAAGCTTTTTTTTCTTATCTTTAGATCTACTTTCAATTGCTTCAGCAAGTTATCTGTATTTTAACTTTTGAATAATCATCTCTCAGCATGTTATTGCTATTCTACCTCCATTCCCAGTGTCTGTCTTGTATCAGGAACTTGCAACTGGAGATTGTGCTTTCTTTACGTTCTCGCATTACTCGAGCTCTGAAAATGATATGAAGACAATTACCCTTACTTTAGCCCATCCAACAAATGAGCTCTCAGGTCCATTTCAGATGTGAGGTCATGTTTTCACAACTTACTTCCCTTTTTAGCATCGCTTGTCTCTCCAGTTCATGCTCCCC
>NC_089751.1:739179-751679 GCF_040412425.1 Macrobrachium rosenbergii
TGTGATCGGAAACTTCCGATTGTCAGGTGATGAGACATTCTAATCTGGTTAGGATCAGATTTTATGGGCCCGACTCGGAAACGTGCGTGCGTGGGTTGGTTACAGTATGTTTTGCTGGAAAGAAAATGGTTTAAAATTGGGGACTCTGGCACAAACTTTGTTAGCGCTCGACTGGGCTGTGAAACTTACCTTTCTGGAGATGGATTCTCCTGTTTTCTGAAATTGAGCACCGAACTGTGAAAAATCAAGTCGTTATATTTTGTATACTGTGCCTTTACAAGTCCGGGTGAAATTATATTTCCTTTTTGCTTCTTGATCTTTTTTTTTTTTGTCCATTTATTTTTGTGTAATTTTTTTATTACCAGTTTATTTACCGGGTGTTTGGAAATTACAGCGCCCCCCGCCCCCTCCACAGAAGAAATGGAAAGTTATGAAGTTTTCTGCTATACCCTATCTCCAAGTTCAGTATTTTAAGTTTCTGTTAAGCTATTTTTCATTTTACATTTCTTGTATTTTCACACTGAGTGACGGAGTTAGATACAGCCATGGCTAACAACTCGGAGGAAATCAGATGGATTGACCGAATCCGGGCTATAACCTTCAGAGAGGCCAGGGATGCTGGCACATCCTTCATTTCACATTCCTGGATAGATAAATACATTAAAAGAGATGAATCCTTTGTAAAAAGAAACTGGAACGAAAACCCATATGACTGTCATCGCAAAAAGAATGAGAATCTTGGAAGGCCTGAAGTCCTTTCTCAGGAGTCAAAAGACATCATAGCTGAGGCAGTGGGTAGACCAAGAAAGTCTTTACGTAAATTGGCGCTTGAACTAGAAACAAAAAGGGGAAAGAAGAGAAGTTATAGTGCTGTATATCGTGAGTTGAAAAAATCTGGTATCAAGCCATTTCATATTATCAGCAAGCCCAACATCACTCAGCAACAGAGAGAAGACCGTGCATGGTTTTGTGGTTCATTTCGTAAAGACTGGGATGAAGCTGACTTTCTCCATGTTGCCACATCAGATGAATTCCTCATTTACACAGTCAGGAAGCCAAATCATAGAAATGACATCATTTGGGCTGCAAAGTTGGATGATATCAGCAATGACGTGCACTATCACCAAGTTGTGAAATTTCCTGAATGTTTGGGAATTTTTCTCAGTTTCACAGCCAAACGGTTAATGTGGATCATCAAAGAAAAAGGACAGTCATGAAATGGCGAATACTTCAGAGAAACTGTGCTTATTGGTGGAGTATTTCCTTTCCTCAAAGATCCTGAAAATGCGTTATCTGTTGAAGAAGTCACATTTTTGCATGATAGGGCACCATGTTTCAAGGCTCTTCAGACACAGGAGCTGCTTCGAAACAGTGGTATCGATTTCTTCTCGTCAAGTGAATTTCCAGGTAGCTCCCCTGACCTTAATGTGTGTGAAAACATTGGTAGTATCTTAAAGGATCATGTTGAAGTATGCACAGTGAACTATGATGGTATACCAAGCCTCGACAACCTGCAAAGAGAGGTGACCGAAGAGCTCAGGAAAATGGAGTTTGATTCTCAGCTAAAAGAGGTGATAGGGGACTGTAGCATGGGCAGTCCCCTATCACCTCTTTTAGCAAACTTGTACATGGAATATTTCGAAACAGAAATTTTGTCATCTATCAAACCCCGTAATATGGTCTGGGACAATAGCTGGGGAGACTTTAGTGAATTTTTTAATAGGCTAAATTTGCTAGTTCCGACCATAAAATTTAAAACGGAATGGGAAAAGGACGGAAAACTGCCGTTCCTAGATGTACTGATCATAAGAGAACAGAACAGATATACATTTACAGTATATAGAAAACCCACCTTCGCTGTTTCCTACATTCATTTCTTAAGCTACCACGACGTCTCCGTAAAGATCATGGTAGGGTGCAACTTATTCCTCGGAGGACTTAGGATATGTTCAAATGGGTACCTAGATAAAGAATTCAACACGATCTGCCAACACCTAACGCAACTGCTCTATCCACCACACATTATCGAGAGGGCTATTAACAAAGCGAATAAAATATACTATAAAGGTCCCACTCACAACAGACAAATAGATTTCAACAACAAAATAAAGCTTCCGTACGACAAAAACATCCAAAAAGCCACCGAACAACTCAGGTCTAACAATCCCTTCATTTTCCATTATCCCAAATCCATCGGGAGCTCGCTCATTAACGTATACTTAAATAACAAAGGGGAAGAAGCCGGAGTTTACAAGATACCGTGTAGCAATCGTAATGACATTTACAGGGGGAGACAGGTAGATCGCTCTCGCAAAGAATAACAGAGCAAAAAAGATCAGTACGTTACGCTTCGGAGAGTTCGGGGCTTTTCCTACATATCAGAAATACAGGACATATCATAAACTGGAGTGGGGTGGAGCTGGTTTTCAAAGGAGCTGTCCATACAAAGAAAGATGCTGGAATCTGCTATCATCAATCAAACCAACAATATGAACTTGTCAGGACGTTGGAAATCGGACGACATCGACGCTTTAATCCTCAGACCGCTAGTGAAGATGTTCCAGGGCACAAGACTACCAGAATCTATGCCAAATGGGAGTTAATGGGCTGAAAACCACTCTCCTCCTTCTTAGGAAACAGTCACCTGCATACCATCGGAGACTTAATGCCACACCTATATATGCTTTGTATATATACCCTTGTAACATTTCATCTGTCCATATTTTTCCAGTGAACAGAGGCACAGAAGCTAGTGCTCGAAATATATGGTTGCAACGTTCAAATAGTGTTTTATGGGTCTTTTTATCTTCATATATATATATATATATATATATATATATATATATATATATATATATATATATATATATATATATATATATATGTATATATATATATATATATATATATATATATATATATATATATATATATATATATATATATATATATATATATATAAATATGTATATATATACATATAAATATGTATATATATACATATATATATATATATATATATATATATATATATATATATATATATATATATGTGTGTGTGTGTGTGTATATATATATACATATATATATATATATATATATATATATATATATATATATATATATATATATATATATATATATATATATATATATTTCTATCACATATATTAAGCAACAAATATCGTTTAATATCCAATTCGCTATACCTTGGATATAGTGTAATGTATTGGATATTAAATGATATTTGTGGCTTCATATATGTGAATATAAAGTCATACTGGATGCGGTAAGAATTCACACATACACACGTGTATATATATATATATATATATATATATATATATATATATATATATATATATATATATATATATATAGTTTATACATATAGAAGTCGAAGGCAGTTGCTTTAAACCTGATGAACAGCATCGAGCTAGGGGAGAAGGAGAATTCCTTTTATTTCCTTTCAATGTGTTTTATTACGCTGACGTTTCAGGACCATGTGTTCCATTTTCAAAGCTATAAATTAAAAAGACAACAGAATTACAAATAGATTTTAAAAACGAGAAAAAGTTTTTACATAAAAGTATAAAAAGAAACCTAACAGAAAGGAACAATGGTTACCAAATAGTGCTGAAGGTAAAAGCCAAATGACACTCAGGGAGGTATAGAGGTGTTGAGGTGGACCGAGTATTTAATTGGGGAACTAGTTGTTTAATAAAAAGAGATTCTAGTATTGACAGTTGGTGGTCATTCGGAGCTTTGCCTATTATTTTGAAATCCTTGTAATTGATATTATATTTGCGTTATTTTTCTGTGGTCTCTTATGCATGAATATTAGGGGTTTGATAATTTAGCGCCCGTTCGGTAACTTACGCCACGATGAGAGTCTAATCTCACCTTCAACAACCCACAAGTGGAGCCGACGTACTTCCCCAGGTCACATCTGGGGCAACCAAACTGGTATATGACTCCTGAGGTCATCAAAGGGTGCAGACTCTTTATATTTAAACAGAGACTTGATCGTCATTGGGTTATTAAGTATTAGTTTCAGTTCGACAGCCAGTAAATATTTGTTTATTACTTGTCGTAAGTCTTCATAAAAGTGTTTATCATAGATAAGCAGGAACCTTGCATAGGTAGATAGTTTAGGTACTGTTGGTATTCTGAATTTTGGTTGAAAAATATTATTTAAAAATTTCCGCATATGTTTGTAAAAGAGCTCAGATGGGAAACAGTTATTTTAATAAAATATTGGTGGAGATATAGAATTTCCTCGTGAAAACCATTCCAATCAGATGTTAAACTAAAGGTCCTGTGGAAGAGGGTAGACAAAGAATTTAACTTAAAGTTAAAGAAACAATGGATATAAAAATTAGAACCCAGCCCAATAAAAGACTTTTTTCCTAAAAATCGTGGTATTAAAATGATCATCACGTCTTGAAACCATTATATCTAAGAACGGCAATTTACTTTCACTTTCATATTCGATTGTTAACTTTATGTTTGGATGCATTTGGTTGGCATACTCAAGAAATTCATCTGCTCGATCTTTGTTCCTGAGCAGCAGAAAGGTGTCATCAACATATCTGCTGTAAAAAAAGCGGGAGGAAAGCCAAAGGGCAATCGTCCAGCAGTGCTCCTCCAGGGAGCACATAAGGATATTTGCAAAGGTAGGCCCTAATGGAGAGCCCATGGCCTTTCCGTCAGTTTGAATATACGCTTTCTCTTTAAAAATGAAGGCTGTGTCCAGCACGGCAATTGCAACAGTTTTTTTTTTAAATCTGTGATATTAACATTATTAAAAATGGTATCTGGGTTAGGAAAAATTCGATCTAAAATAGTATCAATTGTTTCTTCCACAGGGACATTGGTAAAAAGTGACTGCACATCTAAACTAGCCATAAAAAGACCTGAGTCTTGTGATGAAATCCTTTCTTTAAAATTGTCAGAGTTTTTAATACTATAATTATTGGTAGTTAAGGGTGCTAGAAATGGGACTAGAAATTTAGCCAGTTTATAATTAAATTTAGGAGTGTCAAATGAGGTAAGTATAGGTCTCATTGGGATACTGTTCTGGCTTATCATATGGTGTATCATATGGACTTCCGAAGATGCACAAAGACGGTGTTCCACTACGCCCAATCTTGGCTTCCTATAACAACCCTAATTATCAGATAGCAAAATACCTAGTACCAGTGTTACAGCCATTTGCAAATAATGAATATGTCTTACTCAATTCAGCTAACCTTGTACTTGAAATTTTACCACAAGATGTTGACTTATATATGGTTAGTTTTGACGCCACATCTCTTTTTACGAACATACCGTTGTAGAAGACGGTTGACATTATCTTTGATAAAATCTGTTACGATGACGGTGTTTTATATTGTGGTTTTAATAAGGATGATTTTAAAAAACTTCTAGAAATTGCAGTGCAGGACACTCACTCTATTTTTAACAATAAAATATTTAAACAAGTTGATGGCGTTTCAATGGGGTCTCCACTCGGCCCCTTTATGGCCAATGCTTTTATGTGCTCTTTTGAGGAACAGATGCTGGATGGGTGTCCCTCATCTTATCGCCCTCTCTTTTATAAGCGATATGTCGACGACACTCTCGCCTTGTTGAGATCCCGTGAGGCAGCCGAAACTTTCTTGGAATATATCAATGGCCTACATATCAATGGCCTGGGAACAAAACAAAATATCACTCTGATTTATGGTTTATACTGGTGGCGTTAAGAATTTTTGCATTGTTTTGTGAATTATTTAGTTGAAATAACTTAGAGAAAATGGCTCTGTTCAATGTGTAGAAGCTTTTAGCAGCTCCTTCCATCCAAGAGTTATCTGAATCCAACCTGACTAAGGCACAGTGGACTGCTTTAGCAGTGGCATGTGGGGGGTAATGTGTCTAGTGGTATGATTAAAGCACCAATCAGATGTATTGCAATCCAAGCATTGATGGACTCCGGTAAAATAGATGAAGAGTTAGGAGAGGCACAAGAATTGTTGAATGCGGCTGAGGCCGAATTTATAAATAAACGAGAACAAAAGAAAGAGAAAAATGAATCAGAGGTAGAGCTTAGATGCACAGAAGCAGAAGAAAGTTTGATTAAGCTGAAGATGCAGGCTGAAAGAGAGAAAATGCAAGCAGGAAAAAAAGAGAGGAAAGAGAAGAAAGTTTGATTAAACTGAGAATGCTGGCAAAAAGAGAGAAAATGCTGGCAGAAAGAGAAAGAGAAGATAGAGACAAAAGAGAAAGAAAAGAAATGGAAGAAGAAAGAGCAGCAGAAGAAGAAAGAAAGAGAGCAAGAGAGGAAAGGGAGAACAGAGAAAGAGCAGCAGAAGAAGAACGAGAAAAAGCTAGACATGAAAGGGAGGTGGAGTTAATAAAAGCTCGATCCACATTACCTGTAACACCCTTTAACCTTACCCAAGGTAGTTCAGACCCTGTATTGATGTAGTAAGAGTGCAGAAGTTAATTCCAAAGTTTACAGAAGCTCCAGATGAGTTTTTTGATCACTTTGAAAAAGTGGCTTTAGATATGGGATGGCCAGAGGATAAATGGTCAGTCTTGTTGCAGAGTGTCCCCACTGGTAAAGGAAGAAGTGCCTATTTAGCCTTATCAGCTGATCAGTGTAAAGAGTGTAAGGTACTCAAACACATGAGCTACAAGTTTACTAGATGACCCCTGAATATTACAATGAAAGATTCAGATCTTTGAGAAAGGATGACAACACGACTTTCTTGGATTATGCCTACAAAGTAAGAAGATATTTCAAACAATGGTTGGAGGCTGCTAAAGTTAAATCTATGGACGAACTTGAGGAATTGGTAATCCTAGAGCAATATTTTAGAAGAATTTGTGAACACATATGTGCCTATTTAAGAGAGAGGGGTTAAGAAACTTGACAAAGCTACTACACTGAGTGAAGATTATAATATTATTTGTAACAAAAGGAATTATAATGTCAAGTACCAGAGCCAGCAGTACACCGGTTTTAGGTCTCGTCCAAATTTCAGGAACATTACAACTGGGAATCCTTCTAGTGGCAATGCCAGTACAAAGCCAGGTAATACCACTCAGCAATCGAATGTTAAATCCTAATCATCCAGTTTTTCAAGACAGATACAGAAGTGTGGAAGAGCAGGACACAACAGTCGAGATTGTTATCAGACACAACAGCAGACCAAGCCTGTTGGTCAAGTGGTTAAAGGTAACCAGGTGAAACAAAATATGAAGAGCAGTGTGGGGAAGACTGAGACAGCTGTGAAGACTGAGACTACACAAGCTGAGTGTTTAGCAACCAGTGGAGACGTAACCTCAAGCAGTGAGTGGCTGAGCAGCTTGGAGGTTTTTAAGCCATATTTCTATGAAGGTAAGCTGTCAATTCAAGAAGGGAGTGTGTGGGTAAGTGATACGGGGATTAAAAATAGTGTGGCAGTTTGTGGTGCTCACCCACAGTTGGAGAAGAATATCACCAGAGATTCAGTTATTTTGGAGAGTATAAGAGGAGAAGAGGTAACTCCTATATGCCACTTGCAACTTTCCTGTGAATTGGTGATAGGGAACGTTGATTTTGCTGTAAAGGACTCACTAGCTGTTGAAGGTGTGCATGTTTTACTGGGTAATGAAGTTGGTGATGCACCATTTGTTCCTTGTCCTATAGTGACACACAAACCATTGAGGATTAGTCCTGCATTAGATTTAGAGAAGAATAACCCCCACCTGTTTTGAAGGGGTATGAAGAGAATTACGTCTGCAAGTGAAGAAACTGAGGGTATGCCTGCACAAGAAGGATGAAGTGAAGGATCTTTGAGCTTAGAAGAGCTGTTCCAAGAAAATTAAGTTTCCCCTAGTGTCAGTAATGAAGAGATTTCCCAAGAAGACGAGGGTCCTGTTGTTCTTGAAGAGACTCAGAATAGTCAGAGTTGGCAGATATTGAGAGTTCAACCCTTGAAGTTGGTCAAGCGACTAGAGAGAAGCTAATGGAACTGCAGAAGAAAGATACATTGGCTGATTGTTCTTCAGAGTTGTTGATCAAGAAGAGATGCAACAAACTTCCACCTGTCATCATCAAGACTTCACAAGGATGTTAGTAGGTTCTGTCAAGAATGCCACACCTGCCAGATAGCTGGAAAACCGAATGAGACCATTCAGAAACCCCCCTTACAACCCATAGAAGTTAGAGGAGAAACCTTAAGCAAGAAGATTATAGATGTAGTTGGGCCGCTTCCAAAAACAAAGAAAGTTAATATTTGTTAACATTAATGTGTCCAGTGACAAGGTTACCTGAGGCAATTCCTGTAAGAAGTATAGGTGCAAAGGCAATTGCTGAGAAGTTGGTGGAGTTTTTCTCCAAGTTTGGAATACCAGAAATTGTGCAAAGTGATAGAGGAACAAACTTTACTTCAAACTTGTTCCAGGATGTGATGAACTTGTTAGGAGTGAAACAATAGTTATCAACGGCTTATCAACAAGAGACTCAAGGAGCCTTGGAAAGGTTCCACCAGACATTGAAAAGTATGTTAACTAAGTATTGCTATGAATCAGGAAAGGAATGGGATACTGGTTTACCCTTGATGTTGTTTGAAGTAAGGAATGCTTGTCAAGAAAATATGGGATGTTCACCAAATGAAATGATTTTTGGACGAGACGTGAGAGGTTGATTGAAGATTCTTGCAGAGAATTCGGAAAAAAAATCAAGGAGAATATGTGAAGAATTTGGAGGATAAATTAAAACATCTGAGTGTTGAGCAAAGTGGTAAATTAAGTGAGGTGATTATAAGTTCCCTGAAATTTTTGCAGATGTACCTAGGCATACCAATCTGACAAAGCGTGGGATAAAGATCAGAGAAGATGGAAAACCTTTTAAACAGAGAGCATACTGCTTATCACCTTTTCACAGAGATGTTTTGAAAAAAGAAGTTGAATATTTGTTGCAGCATGGATTAGCAGTTCAAGTCATTATAGTTCTCCTTGTGTGTTAATGAAGAAACCTGATGGTTCATATAGGATGTATACTGATTATAGGAAACTGAATTCTATAAGTGTGGCTGACATTTATCCCTTGCCTCTTATTGATTAATTACTTGATAATACTGGGCAAGCCAAATTTGTTTCCAAGACAGAGGTGTTGAAAGGTTATTATCAAATTCCCTTAGATGAGGATGCAAAATTGCTGTCAGCTTTCATTACTCCTTCTGGACTGTATCAATACACTGTTTTGCCGTTTTGTCTGATGAATGCACCTACAACATTCCAACGAGTGATGGATCAACTGGTAGGATCCATAGAAGTGGGTGTATACCCTGATGATATTGTGATCTCTTCTAATATATGGGAAGAACATCTGAAAATTTTAAGGAAAGTGTTCAAGAAACTACGGGAAGCAGAATTAACAATCAAGTTACAAAAAATTGAGCTTGGAAAGGCAACTGTTTAGTATCTAGGATTTGAAGTTGGAAAAGGCCTTCTTGCTCCTGTTGATGCCAATGTAGAAGGCATCCATAAGGCTAACCCCTCCCCCCACCCCACTACGGGGAAACAACTACAAAGATTTTTTGGGCATGGCTGGATTTTATTGCCAATTCTGTCCAAATTTCTTAGCCATAGTAACTCCCTTAACTGACCTAACCAGTCCAAAGACAAAGTTTGTTTGGGCTCCACAATGTCAAGAATCATTTGAGGAGATTAAAGCTATATTAACTTCAAGACCAGTGCATCAAGCTCCAGATTTCAATGAGAAGTTTGTATTACAAGTTGATGTATCTGACTGTGGAATTGGAGCTGTTCTACTTCGAGAAGATGTGAGCAGTATTCTGCATCCAGTGTCTTTCATGTCTTCAAAGTTGAAAAGCATCAGAAAAATTATTCTACAATTGAAAAAGAAACATTAGTATTAATCACAGCATTGAAAAAGTTTGAAGTGTATGTGAACAGGCCCAAGAATGAAGAAATGCTAGTGTTGTCTGACCACAACCCTATCTCATTCATCAATAAGATGAAAAATAACAATCAGAGACTGACCAGGTGGTCTTTATGTCTGTAACCATATAATGTAAACGTGAAACTCATTTCAGGAAAAGATAATTTCATAGCAGATTATTTATCCTGTTGTGAATCAGTGGATTCAAATTTCATGATATTGCCTTGTAATGTGTATAGCATTTCGTGATTCTGATATATTTATTATTCTGGTTATAATGTGTTCTGTGTAATAATAATAATTGTTGAAATATTGTGTGTAGTGTAGTGTCAGATCTCAAAAGAGTTAGTGATTTAGATAACTTGAAAGCGTATTTCAGAATCAAAAGATACGTTTTAGTAATAACATAGTATGTGATCGCACATTTTGTCTCCCAGCAACATGTGTTCTGTACTCATGATTTCGCATGTCGTGTTTTGATTCAGTTATCATCGCGAAAGATAACACATTAACAAGTGAGGGAATGGCAATTGAGTCGTGTAATGTTTGGTCACATACGAGATAAAAGATGAATGATTCCGAAATGTTTCATGTACTGTTCTGAAAACCAACTTTGGTTCTTCATCTTGTTTTGAAAGTGTACCATTTGTGACTAGCCAGTTGCCGTCTGTTTTGATCGTGTTGAGATTTTGCTAAGAGCTTCCTCCCATACGATTTTCTGCTCAACTCACGTATGCCTTTTTGAGTGTAAATGCACATATCTTGATCGATTACGTCATGTTTTGTAAGATTGTGCTGCTCTGATCACGTATTGTTCTGATGAGTTAGTTTTGGCCCCAAAACATTTCTAACTGGAATCTAAAAATTTGCTCATTCTGATTTTAGAGATTATTCATGTGGTTCCCTCTCTTTCTCTCTCTTTCTTCAAAAGAGAGAAATTATTAACATAAAGTTTTTGTATGGTCACTGGTATTAATCTTAGCTTTTGAGATCTGAATGTAAGAAAAGTATGTAATGGTGCCTAACAAAAAAGTGTGTTTTGTGAATGTCAAGCAGCTGCATTTCAGCTAAATTAACACTTGATCGTGTGCATCAGTGTGCAAACAAACAAACAAACAAGCATTTCAGAGTTTTAGTATTATCTAGAGAGATAGATAGATAATTGACAGAGTCAGCCAGCTTCTCCTACCACCTCTTGCTATTCACACACATTAAGAAAACGGCATCTCTTCTAATGTTGTGAGCAGTCTGTACCTGAACATCAGGAAATTTGAATTTTGGTTGGCATTTTGAATGGCCCACTGTAACTTTTAAATTCATTATTTCAAGAAAACAAACCCCGAACTAAGTATCACGGCTGTAGTTTTTACTGTTATCGCTCTATAGATTTGTTAGGTCCCTCAACCATCCACCCCTACCACATACCCTGAACGCCAAAAATCGATATCTGGATCTCCAGAACAGCTTAATGGATTTCGATGAAATTTGGCACGATTAGAGACCTCAGTAGGAAACCTCTAAAGCCCAAGTTTCATCCTATCGGTTGCATATTTCCAGAGTTGTAAAGGGCCAAAGTCGAGGTTCTTGTGTACTCCGAGTTGCTGGGCTTTACCAGCCGCGAACTACCATGGTGGTTGATACTCCTGTCACATATCATCTGTCCATGTTTTACCAATGAACAGGGACACAAAAGAAGCAGCACCTGAAATATACTGTTGCAATGTATAAATAGTGCTTTTATGGACCTTTTATCCTCATAATATGCTGTTGGTTACAGTAAAAGATCTTCATATATATATATATAAATATATATATATATATATATATATATATATATATATATATATATATATATATATATATATATATATATATATATATATATATATATGTGTGTGTGTGTGCATGTGTGTGAGTAATGGCAAATGCCACAAAGGAAAAGTGCTACGCCTTTCGACACACAGTCCTTTATCAGTAGACTGATGAGAAATATAAAAGTAAGGTTACAAGGAAGCTCATAAAAATGACAGGTAACTTACAGATATCCCTGAGGATGGCAATTATAAAGAAACAGAAGTACCTGGAATGCAACATAGTTGAAGGATTAGTGCACCTACCAAAACAAAGGTAAACCTTTGAGAGGTTTTACAAAAGATTAGGCACAACTGGTTCGGAAACAGGGAGGAGTCAATCAAAGGATTATACAGGGAAGAGACTGACCACCAAAAATTACCTTGGAATGAATAAGCTGATTACATATGTTTGTAAAAGTACAACACTTGATATATTCTCCTTTTAGTAAAAATAACAATTTTTGCAAAAGGAACATTTTAAAAAACTACAAAACATATGAATAAATAGGAAATATATATAAAATAACTAATTAGTAATTAAGTCAGTGATTTTATCATTAAGGTCATTCTTGAACATTTACCAATAAAGGGGTCCAAGTAATACATGTCAGGGCTAAGGTTAAAATTATATCTGGAAACAGGCTGTATAATAATAGATTCTAAAAGATTTCATGAAGAGAAATCTTTCGGTCTGGCAATCACTGAACTGTTAG
>NC_089751.1:756679-799179 GCF_040412425.1 Macrobrachium rosenbergii
TGTAAATAAACCCCCTTTAATTGTAAAAGAATTCTAATTCAAATGGCGACCTTAATTATTTATGTAAATCCAGGAAGATTCTGAGGTGAGTTTCCAGTAGCTTTCTTTTTTTCTTAAAACTCAGGCCCCCTTGGTCCATCAGTCCAAATAAAAATAAATTGTACCAATTTTCTCCTCAACCAAGGACCCAGTTTATGACAATATATATATATATATATATATATGATATATATATATATATATATATATATATATATATATATAATATATATATATATAAGATATATATATTGCTTATATATATATATATATATACTTATATATATATATATATAATATATATATATATATATATATATATATATATATATATATATATATATATATATATATATTTATATATATATATATATATATATATATATATATATATATATATATATATATATATATATATATCAATATGAAAAATAAGAAGGCCCATAAAACACTATTTAAAACGTTGAAACCATATTTTCGGGCACTTGTTTCTGTGCCCCTGTTCACTGGTTAGAATATGGACAGGTGGAAAATTTACAATGGTATATATACAAAAACATGAAGGTGTGGCCTTTAGGCATCCGATGTTAAGGAGGTGGCGTTTCTTAAGAAGGAGGAGATTGGCCAAATTCCTAGTGGTTTTTGGCTCATTAGCTCCCGTTTGGCGATGGATCTGGCGGTCGCGTTTCTTGGGTCATCTTCTTCAAAGGGTGCAGGATTAATTTTCAATGGCGTCCGATTTCCAATGTCCTCCTGACAGGTTCATATTGTTGGTTTGATTGATGATAGCAGATTCCAGTATCTTTCTTTTATACGGACAGCTACTCTTGAAAACCAACTCCGCCCACTCCAGTTAATGACATGCCCTGTATTTCTAATATGTAGGAAAATTCCCGAACTCTCCGAATGTATAACGTACTGATCTTTTGTGTGCTCTGTTATTCTTTGCGAGAGCGATCTACCTGTCTCGCCTCATAAATGTCATGACAATTACTACACGGTATCTTGTAAACTCCGGCTTCTTCCCTTTTGTTATTTAAGCATACGTTAACGAGCGAACTCCCGATGGATTTGGGATAATGGAAAATGAAAGGATTATTAGAACTGAGTTGCTCGGTGGCCTTTTGGATGTTTTCATCGTATGGAAGCTTTATTTTGTTGTTGAAATCTATTTGTCTGTTGTGAGGGGACCTCTGTAGTATATTTTATTTGCTTTATTAATAGCCCTCTCGATAATGTGTGGTGGATAGAGCAGTTGCGTTAGGTGTTGGCGGATCGTGTTAAATTCTTGATCCAGGTACTCATTTGAACATATCCTAAGTCCTCTGAGGAATAGGTTGCACCCTACCATGATTTTTACGGAGACGTCGTGGTAGCTTAAAAATGAATGTAGGAGACAGCGAAGTGGTTTTCTATATACTGTAAATGCATACTTGTTCTGTTTTCTTATGATCAGTACATCTAGGAACGGCAGTTTTCCGTCCTTTTCCCATTCTGTTTTAAATTTTATGGTCGGAACTAGGGAATTTAGCCTATTAAAAATTCCTTAAAATCCCCAGCTATTGTCCCAGAAAGTAAAGATATCATCTACGTATCTAAGCCAGATCATGTTATGGGGTTTGATAGACGACAAAAGTTCTGTTTCGGAAATATTCCATGTACAAGTTTGCTAGAAGGGGTGATAGGGGACTTCCCATGCTACAGCCAAATTTTTGTTTGTAAAAATTACCATTGAAAGAAAACACGTTGTTAGTTACACAGAGGTTGATAAGTTGTAAAGTTTTATCTATGCCAAGAGGAAAATGGTCTTCATATGGTTGTAACTTCCTCTCTAAGAAAAAACAACACGTCGGCAATCGGGACTTTAGTAAATAATGAATCGACGTCTAGACTGAGCAGTTTGATGTTGTTTGAGGGGATGTTTAAACTATTAAATTTTTGTATGAAATCTTCTGCATGTTTGACGTGGGAGGATGAGAAGGTTCTAGAAAGGGTGATAAACAAGTCTGAGCCATTTTGATAATTTGTACATGAAAGAGCCCCTGCTAGATATTATGGGGCGTAAAGGAATCCCATCTTTATGTTTTTCGGGAGGCCGTAAAAATAGGGAGAGAGGGGTTGATTACCTTGAATGTCTCTAGTAATTCTATGTCTTTTTATTGCCCCTATGGTTCTAACTGATTTGTTAAACTGAGCAGCAATATTTGTTGTGGGATCTTTCGTTAATTTGTCGTAGGTCTCCGCATCATTTAGAAGTTCTTGAACTTTATTGATGTATGTCTCCTTGTCTAACAGAACTATTTTCCCGTCTTTGTCAGATTTTGTGATGATGATATCCCCCTTTTTCTTAAGCTAACTAATGCATTTTGGAATCTTTTCAAAAGCGAATTTTGTTGTTATTTTGCTCCAAGACATTTAGCAAAATGCCTTTGAGACATGCCTCTTTCTTGTCATAGTTGTTTTTTGCAAAAATGTTTATCAAAAGCAACTAGAAATTAAGATTACTCTCAGGGACCAGGTTTTAGGGGCGAAATGAAACTCCAAGATTTAAAACGGTCTGTTCTTCTGCAGTGAGGGGTGGTTAGAGAGATTCAGTTTATTGGGAAGGCAAGATTATTCCATACGCTGTTCCTAATCAGTCTTTTAATTTGTAGCACAAATTTCTGGAGTGGGACTCACTGTTTTCAATAGCACCCTGATAGCACAAAATATGAAAGATATCTGTACATACCATCATCCCTGCACATGAGGCGAAGTGACGTGGCTAGCTCACTTTATTTTTCTTCTAATCACATAGATGTCTTGGTGTGGCTTGTATTCTGTCTAGTTGCTTTTGATAAACATTTTAAAAACAACTATGACAAAAAAATCTCAAAGGCATTTTGCTAAATGTCTTTTTTCAATAACAACAAAATTCGCTCCTTAAAAAGATTCCAAAATGCATTAGTTAGCTTAAGAAAAATGGATATCATCATCACAAAATCTGACAAAGACGGAAAAATAGTTCTGTTAGACAAGGAGACATACATCAATAAAGTTCAAGAACTTCTAAACGATGCGAGACCTACGACAAATTAACGAAAGATCCCACAACAAATATTGCTGCTCAGTTTAACAAATCAGTTAGAACCATAGGGGGCAATAAAAAGACATAGAATTACTAGAGACATTCAAGGTAATCAACCCCTCTCTCCCCCTTTTTACGGCCTCCCGAAAACACATAAAGATGGGATTCCTTTTACGCCCCAGAATATCTAGCAGGGCTCTTTCATGTACAAATTATCAAAATGGCTCGCAGACTTGTTATCACCCTTTCTAGAACCTTCTCATCCTCCCACGTCAAACATGCAGAAGATTTCATACAAAAATTTAATAGTTTAAACTTCCCCTCAAACAACATCAAACTGCTCAGTCTAGACGTCGATTCATTATTTACTAAAGTCCTGATTGCCGACGTGTTGTTTTTTTTTTTAGAGAGGAAGTTACAACCATATGAAGACCATTTTCCTCTTGGCATAGATAAAACTTTACAACTTATCAACCTCTGTGTAACTAACAACGTGTTTTCTTTCAATGGTAATTTTACAAACAAAAATTTGGCTGTAGCATGGGAAGTCCCCTATCACCCCTTCTAGCAAACTTGTACATGGAATATTTCGAAACAGAACTTTTTGTCGTCTATCAAAACCCCATAACATGATCTGGCTTAGATACGTAGATGATATCTTTACTTTCTGGGACAATAGCTAGGGGATTTTAAGGAATTTTTAATAGGCTAAATTCCCTAGTTCCGACCATAAAATTTAAAACAGAATGGGAAAAGGACGGAAAACTGCCGTTCTAGATGTACTGATCATAAGAAAACAGAACAGGTATGCATTTACAGTATATAGAAAACCCACCTTCGCTGTCTCCTACATTCATTTCTTAAGCTACCACGACGTCTCCGTAAAATCATGGTAGGGTGCAACCTATTCCTCAGAGGACTTAGGATATGTTCAAATGAGTACCTGGATCAAGAATTTAACACGATCCGCCAACACCTAACGCAACTGCTCTATCCACCACACATTATCGAGAGGGCTATTAATAAAGCAAATAAAATATACTACAGAGGTCCCACTCACAACAGACAAATAGATTTCAACAACAAAATAAAGCTTCCATACGATGAAAACATCCAAAAGGCCACCGAGCAACTCAGTTCTAATAATCCTTTCATTTTCCATTATCCCAAATCCATCGGGAGTTCGCTCGTTAACGTATACTTAAAATAACAAAAGGGAAGAAGCCGGAGTTTACAAGATACCGTGTAGTAATTGTCATGACATTTATGTAGGCGAGACAGGTAGATCGCTCTTGCAAAGAATAACAGAGCACAAAAAGATCAGTACGTTACGCTTCGAGAGTTCGGGAATTTTCCTACATATTAGAAATACAGGGCATGTCATTAACTGAGTGGGGCATAGTTGGTTTTCAAGAGTAGCTGTCCGTACAAAAGAAAGATGCTGGAATCTGCTATCATCAATCAAACCAACAATATGAACCTGTCAGGAGGACATTGGAAATCGGACGCCATTGACACCTTAATCCTCGCACCCCTTTTTGAAGAAGATGACCCAAGAAACGCGACCGCCAGATCCATCGCCAAACGGGAGCTAATGAGGCCAAAAACCACTAGGGAATTTGGTCAATCTCTCCTTCTTAAGAAACGCCACCTCCTTAACATCGGAGGCCCAAGGCCACACCTTCATGTTTTTGTATATATACCATTGTAACTTTCCCACCTGTCCATATTCTACCAGTGAACAGGGCACAGAAACAAGTGCCCGAAATATAAAAATTCAACGTTTAAATAGTGTTTTATGGGCCTTCTTATTTTCATATTACACTGTAGTATTACAGGAAAAGACATTCATATATATATATATATATATATATATATATATATATATATATATATATATATATATATATATATATATATATTGTCAGCGTAACTAGAATGTAACTTATACAAACCATGTAGAATATAAAGTTTGAAAATTTATTAGGCTTTTTTGAAAGTGAAAGATGAAAGAAATGACAAAATTTTTATTCTATACAATAAATCAATGCGGAGCCATTATCATCATTACCAACGACGATGCCAAAGTTTTACGTTCAGCCAAGCATGGTTTAAATTGCCAAGTATTACCTGTCATTAATTTCAAAGAAGCGAAAATGAAAACAAATAAAAGCTACAACGCACAACAAAAAGGTGAGACTAGGCCTTGAAATACGACATAGGACCTTGATTACATATTTCTATTTCCTGCTTTTCCCTGTCATAAAACCCACTAGGGAAGAAGATGACATCCTACAACAACAGGGAAAATGAAAAAGCTGACATAGAAAGGAAGTCACATACTGCAGAAACAGATGCAAATTAGCTAGCTCCGTGAATCTCGGTTTGTATCAGAGTATTATTTGCTCAGGGAAACATTTACCGAGGCTCATTCTATCCATCTAAGTCAGATCATTACATGAACACTATCCAAACGCTGGTGTCTGAAATAGCAGAAGATTCTAACGTACTGTAGGTGAGCTCCATTTCACGTAGCAGAGGGAAAAAAAAAAAACAAAAAGAAGGAAAAATATAGATTAGGAATCGCTTTATTGAACATTCCCACTCAGATAGATATTTTGTATCAGTGTCTGTGTCTGATCTCACACTCAAAAGTCACTGGCCACGATGTCAAACTCACTGCACAGTCGTCGTCTGGCTTGGTTTCCCTGTCTGCTCCCCCGTGCACCTGCGTCCTGACATGTTCCGCCATCGTGTCATGCGTAAGTTTGAGGAAGTTTTCCATAAAATCTTCCCAGGTTAACTCTAGTATGCTCACATATGCCATGTATTTCCCTTTACCTCCTCTTACTTCTTAATGAAAACCACACTCTTCGGAAGCTTGAATTTCAAGTTAATGGCCCCTGTGGGGTTGTTCCATATGAATAGGTTTCATCTTCAGAATAATCTATAATAATAAAATCAGAGTGGATCTTGTTTGGCCTCCCCTGGGTGACAGTAGGGGAGACATGACACTGCCACCAACCCCTTGCAAACCGGTTTGACAGCTCCGGGTGGGGGCGGGGTAAGTAGGGGAACGGGAGGGTATGGGAGACATCCACTCCCTTCCTGCAAACTTGTTTGCCTGCCCCCGGGTGGGCGCGGGTTAGGTAGGGGATCGCGAGATTAGGAGCCGGGGGGGACAGCAGCGCCGGGTTCCAGCACGCATAGCGCGCGCTAACATGCTCGTAATAATAATAATGCTCATTAGCTTTAGAAAAAAGAAAGTTGACTGAAAATTTGAAGTACACCTACGCAACGCATCCATTCTGAGAAACAAAGCACAACAAACCAGGACGTTCTCTCTCTCTCTCTCTCTCTCTCTCTCTCTCTCTCTCTCTCTCTCTCTCTCTCTCTCTCTCATGTGTGGATGCTTGAGTGTGTTTTCATTGGTATACCTGCTTAGCCCTTAAGTCTTCTTTTATCGGTGGATTGCCCCAGCCTCTATAATTTTCCAGGAATGCTACAACCAACATGTTTGTAGCTTACTTCGATATGGCTTCAAAAAAGCTCTGCGGATTACAGGTCACAAGATTAACGTAACAGTCTTGACACATACTAAAAATCATTCTCGATTTGTAGAAGGTATTCTGAACAGGTGAACACAGTGCGAGAATCGATATCAAGGGACAAAACAACTAGCAAACTAATAAAACTCTTCTTTCTTCCACGGGCCATTTCTGTTACTTTCGTAGATGTAAAAAACAGTTTTCACGAGAATAATTTCAGACCTTTTTCTCTGCCTTTTTTCGGTTCAGAAGTGGTATATATCAGGGACCCCTCGATGTAATTGGCGTTTTGTACGCTTACACAGTGTTTTTTTTTTTTTTTTTTTTTTTACACAAACTACTTCGATTAAACATAAGCGAGCGAAGAAAAGAAAGAAAATAATATTACACATACTTTTATCGGAAAGTAGGTATTCACACAAGTACTACTGGCGAGTCCGAATTTTCAGCTTTATCCTATACTAAGTAAAAGCAAAAAAAAAAAGTGAACATATTTTAGCTCGGAAATCGACTTTCTACTCGAAATTTACACGTAATTCTTGATTTCATTTTTCGTGGCAAGAACCGAAAAGCGGGAAAATCAAACTCTGCAAAGCGAACATTTCGAAAAAAAAAAAAATCGATAAAATAAGACATGAAACACGAATGAAAAATAATCGTCTATGCCTACAGTAAAAAGTTAAGTGTACCAGAGTTTAACTAGACCACTGAGCTGATTAACAGTTCTCCTAAGGCTGGCCCGAAGGATTAGATTTATTTTACGTGGCTAAGAACCAACTGGTTACCTAGTAGAATGGTAAAGTTGTTATTGGGGTCAAGAAAAGAGAAACAGAGGCAGAATTATGAAGAGTGGAATTGTCGTGGAAAGAAACAAACACTGAAGGAAACAGGTGAAACTGTTGACTTCTACCCATCAGAGGTTGTGAGGAAACACCGGTGGGAATTGCGCTACAGCTCAAAACAAAGAAGGTGTAAACTAGTTATATAAAGGAAAAATGATAGAAACTGATCCGTTCACTAAATTCCTGAAAAAGTAGAAATTTTTGTATACCGAATTTAAACTAGGACTAACAGTCTTAACTGCGTATCTAATTCCTGTCACACGGAAAAAAAACTTGAATTAAATGTTTTGTACATTAAATATTATGAGTAAATGTAGAATCTGTTAAAAACAGACTAATACGCAGCAAAATCTTCTTTAGTAATTTTTTATCTCAAACTGAGACACAGTCCATGTTAATTCGTTTCGTTTCTTCTTTTCTTGTAATTGTAAGATTAAAATATGACTCAAATCTATTAACCCCGCCTAAGAAGGTGGTATTGTGCTAGCCCTCTGCTACATGAAGATTCTTCATACTCTTCGAAGCTCTTTCTTTGGGTACTGCGGGAAGCGATTGATTATTTTTGATAGAAAATGTGTCATGTTTCAGTTATTAGTCGTCATCAACGTTCAATCAGTCTGATTCAGCAAACATGAAATGAAAAGCTGCCTAAGGTCAAAGACACAAATCTCATATAGAGCAACTTGGGTTCGCTTCGTTAAAAATGTTCTCGTAATTAAACCATTATTTGCTAACGTTAATTAAAAGCTAACTGAGGGGAAAAGAAGGCATAGCAAGCGCTTACAGAAGTCTGGTAAACTCTCTCTCTCTCTCTCTCTCTCTCTCTCTCTCTCTCTCTCTCTCTCTCTCTCTCTTGTTAACTAAAACTTCCATCACCTGGGCACATCTCAGATATTTTATTTTTAAGGGCATTTGTTTAGCTAACTGACTAATACTTTTCAACTATCCTACTATAACCAGAGGGCAGTAAGGGATTATTTCTTTACTGATTACCAAAGTTAAATCACTGAAGGCGTAAAAGGGTTGGGTAAAGATAGTGGTAGCTTCAAGTCAGTGTGTTTAAACATCCATTTTTAAGTATCGCCCCAATCAAGAAATTCCATGGGTTTATAGAAGTAAGGAAACTGAAATGACAGCAAATCAGCCGTAAAAAGGTAAACTAAAGTATAAAACTAAGCTTTCCTACAAGACAACATTGGAAGTGGTATATATGCATCATATAACAGTTTAGTGTCGCATAAAGGTACTATTTCCAAATGAAGGAGATCTGAAAGCTATATAATACTTCTGAAGAAAATCTACATTTTTACTGACTGGCTTTAGTTGATTGTATGAACAAACTGCCGAAAAATTAAGGTATTATTTTTTTTTTATTTGGTTTGAGAATATTCGCATTTCTCAAATTTTGCTTCAACTATTTATTGCATCTTGAGGAAGTTGTACGGGCTTTCTTTTTTGTAACTAGATCACAATACTATGAGCTCAGGACATCAGGAATTATGTTTGAGTTGTCTCGCAACCTTCTCATGGCATCCCTCTTCCTTTTTTTTCCTCTCACACCATTTTTTTTTTTTTGTGGGGAGAGGGGAAGGGTGAGGAAGATTGGAGAGATTTCAACTAAAATTTACATTTAAGTTCATAAAATGAGTGTGGAAGAAACCTTCACATTCATTTTGTTCCAGAACGCCAATATTAGTAAATGTTAGTCTATACACACACATGCATGCATATATATATATATATATATATATATATATATATATATATATATATATATATATATATATATTATATATATACATATGATACTAAAACTCTGAAACGTTTGTTTGTTTGCACACTGGAAGCTAAACAGGGCTGGTGCTGACCATAGGCTTTTGCTGACTATTATTAGTAGGGGTGATTTAACTGTGCCAAGTTCAGTAGAATAACTAATGTGGTATATAAATTACTGAAATGTTTGTCGTTCTGTGCTGTTTGTTGTCAGAGAGTTTCAAAATGTTCATTTAATCATTTCCTTACGATTTCTCGTATTTAATCAACATAGCTTAGAAGCATACAAACTAATGCTACTACTGCTATTTTTATTATTGTTAATGAGTATATGCACACACACACACACACTATATATATATATATATATATATATATATATATATATATATATATATATATATATATATATATATATATATATATAAATGGATGTATTAATGTGTGTGCGAGGGTGTGTATGTTTGAGCATAACTCGGTAACGTATTGAGCAATTTCAACCAAACTTGGTATACATATGGGGATAATACATCACTAGCACCAAAGGGGGTGAGGGTGGGAAGGACTTACCTGAAACAGGATTGGTGCTACCCGTAATTTAGTAACTAAATAAACTCTACAGGTTTATCATACCTTGTTTCGGTATGCATATGACTTACTATCTGGAAAAGAATACTGTGGGGGTAAGACATCACTGGCACCAACGGGGATGGGGGTGGGAAGGGGGTGACATGCAAAAATTACCGAAAACGACAAATATTAGTGTCTAATCCATAGTTTTCGAAGTAGCTGAGGTAAATAGTGAAGTTCCAGTCCCCTTTAAATCCAAGTTCACCCCCGATAGGAAGGGAGGGTGAGAAGGGGTGAAATATAAAATGTCAAAAATGCTGGGCAATGTAACTGAAACAACTACCTTAAGAAGAAAGGGAGAGACTGAGAGGTTGAGGAAGTGAGAGAGAGAGAGAGAGAGAGAGAGAGAGGAGGAGTTAGGGAGAAAGAAGAGAGAGAGAGAGAGAGAGAGAGAGAGAGAGAGAGAGAGAGAGAGAGAGAGAGAGAGAGAGAGAGAGAAAGGAAATGAGAGTAGAGGGGGTGTTGGGGAGGAGAGAGAGAGAGAGAGAGAGAGAGAGAGAGAGAGAGAGAGAGAGAGAGAGAGAGAGAGTGGGTGTTAAGGAGGAGAGTGACAGAAAGAGTGAGGGAGCAGAACTGTACTGGGGTTTGCCGGGAGTTGACTCGACAGTGTGTATCCGACTCTTCTTTACTGCGAAGGCAGCTCTCACCATGGATTCTCTGATAGAATATACATGTTTGGTGGGAGCAGTCATTCCTTATGTGTTGCCTGGACAACGTTGAAGTATTTTGTCCTGTTTGTGGGGGCCTGCAAATGGAGGCCTTGTTTGTGAGACTCATCACTCAGTTGGCTTTTACAACTTTCTATACCTAATGGGAAGAACCCATTCCCTGCCTCTCTGCAGCTGAAGGATTGGCTTATGACACCACTAGTTGTCAAAAAACGCCACATCATTGGTGCCTGTTGAGAAGCACTCCTTGCACCACCTCTCAAGTTCCTGGTCTCGTGTGCAGTTGCCTTGTAGAGGCATTCTCTGCCAGCCTCTCTCTGCAGTCTTCTACATATGCCTGCCATAATGTTTCCATAAGTTGTTATTCCACTTGCTTATAGTCTTTCTGCGCTTTGTGCGCTTCAGGTGGATATTACAAGTGCGTATCAGCTCTTATTCTGCACAGGAATATCAGGCAGTATTAGTGATAGTTCCCAATGATAACCTTTTTGTGTTAGGTGAGAATATGAGCGTATGTTTGCATTAGGTTTAAGTACTTGAGAATGGGTATATGGGTATATTTAAATTTTATTTTCCTTAAAAGCATCTTTTCAGGGAACTTTGCTCTATAATATTAATAATAATATTTTAATAGTGGAAAAACGAGTATTACCTACAAAAAAAAAATATATATATATATATATATATATATATATATATATATATATATATATATATTTTTATATATATATATATATATATATATATATATATATATATATATATATATATATATATATATATATGTATATATATGTCATCCTGGGCCTCTGTAGGATCATAGGGCAGGCACTGATCTCCTGTTTCTTAGGTCGACAGCCAGTGGGGGACAGGTCCCAATGCTTATGACACGTGGCCAGTGTGTCACTAGACCCACTGTTTAACTCCTGAGTCCGAGGGCTGGTACCTAGGTACCTATTCTCCTACTAAACCTCTCGGACCGTTAGGTTGACGGACTACTGGATTTATGATGTGGCTCAATCTGAGCCATCAGTGAATGGCAGGATTTGAACCCCACCCCTATCAACTGGTAGCCGAGACCCATGGCACTGTGCCACCATGTATGTATGTATGTATGTATGTATGTATGTATGTATGTATGTATGTATGTATGTATGTATGTGTGTGTGTGTGTATATATATATATATATATATATATATATATATATATATATATATATATATATATATATGAAAAAAAGCTCATAGATCACAGATATTTTATGAATTATAATGCACAGTAAATTTTTGATCAGTAAGTATGGCTAAATGCATTGTGAAGTACCTTGAGAGAATGCTTGGCTGTTGTCTGGTGCGCATCCTGATTAGGAAAATTGTATGCGTGTTGAATGCGTCAGATATTCTTGAGACGTGAGAACATACCTGCCTGGTGACAAGGCTTTGTGAGTTTGTTCACCAGAAATGTCTGGGTTCCGAAGAATTTGTTCATATGTGTGTTTTTTGGGGGGCAGAGCCCCAGGGTGTGAAGGTATTAATTATCAAACAAATCGTCATTCGAAGATCAACGCTGAATGTTGATAGAAGCCTTTGGTGAAGGGTCTGGTGGTTCAAGACCTGTCGATTAAGACTGTGAACATTGTTGTTTGGAGGTAGGAAACATTTTAGATTTCCCAAACTGTAGATTGTTCTTTTCATTTAACATGTATCTCACTTGTATCTGGTATTGTGTGGACTTTATAAGTAGCATGTGAGGAATTCCCATACCTTTATTTTCATACAATTCTTCAGATGTTTGCTAAGGAAGAGGTTAAGATGTACGAGTACTCATTGGGGAATATACTGGACTTTGACCTATGTTGACTTATTGTGGGGAAATTATTTAGAGAGAATAATTTGTTGAACATGGTGGTCCTTAATATATTTGATCATTTGGTGAACATTATTTCATATCTTGTGTCTTGCAATCCAGTTATGTTAGATTATTGACAAATAAATTATTTTGGGTAATGCTTGTTTTGCTGTAGACCTCTGAGAGAGAGAGAGAGAGAGAGAGAGAGAGAGAGAGAGAGAGAGAGAGAGAGAGAGAGAGATGCTCGTGTATGTACAAACGCATGGCGCTAGTAGTCACTTTGATGCAGTCACTATCAAGCTACCAAAAGATGGGACTTCTTGCCTGTTAGCATAGGTAAGCAATGGGATTTACTCTTTATTGGGTAACAGTGTTTTGGTTGGCAGCGGGAACTACACTTGGGTACATTATAACGGTTAGGTACACTTCCAAAGAGTCTTGTCTTATGAGGATATTGAGATTTTTTTTAGTATTAGGGTGTGCATTTCGGTTGGTATGCGTGCCCTTTGCTTACTAAGGGAATTTCTCCAGTCAGATGATCGGGCACTGTTGATCGAGTCAGTTGTACGGGAACTTGCGTTGTGAGTGCTGAGTGAATGCATTTGAAATGTCGGGAAGTGATTTATTTTCCAGGTTAACTATGTATCTTGTTGCCATTGTTTTGAGAAGTGGTTAAGTGAGTGTTACTGTGATTTTTTCTTGTTAGTTGCTTGTAATAAGGGCTAATTAAGGGAGAGTTCTGCTGCTTTGTGTTTACGTCTGGAAGAAGGTGGGTGGAGCTTTCATTAGAGAATGGTGACGATCTTATGACGTCATTGAGAGCACTTGACGCAGTTATCCCATTCCCTCTGCGAGCTCATTTTCTTGTGGGTGGACTGAAGTATTTCATGTGTTCATGAAAATTTCTGGTTATTGATCGCAGAGGCTTTTAAAATTTTTTTTTCTTAATTTTTCGCATCTGCGGTTAGGGTTACTTCATTGTTCGTTTTTTTTTCTCCTTTCTCTTTCTACCTTTGGGGAGTTATATGAAGTTGAGATCAGGTCGGGTACTTAGAACTTGGAGGATTATCCGTTCGGATACTATGACAGGCTAACGAAAATAAAGACAAGGTGACAATGTTGAACAAATTTGCATCCGCAAACGCAGAAATTCAGCCTTTTCCAGGTCTGGTTGATGGCGTTCTTCCAGTTCCCCTCGAAATTTTTTTCTTGTTTCGGGATCTGGTAACTTAAAAGTTTCTGTCCTTTATTTTGTTTCAGATGCTGAAGCTTTGTCTGCTCATGGCTTTAGGGGTCGTGGCATGGGCTAATTCCGTAGTGAGGTTAGACCCAGGTGTTATTCAGTAGCTTTGGAATTTATTTGGTGAGATGAATACCGGACAGGATCTGTCTGATCCGTTGCAGGGTTGGTTAACCGAACTTAATGCTACAGCTGTTAGGGTCCAGGATAAGATTAAGAAGACTAACATGGCTTCCAAATTTAGGTTCTTCGACTTCTCAGGTTTCTTCTAGAAGGAGTTAGAGGGCTGCACCATTGTTAATTGGAGCCATTCTAGTATGTCGATTGCTAATTTGGTGAAAATTGAACAGGTATCAGTAGAATTAGCTAGCCAAGATAAAACTTTGATGACTTTACAAGATAGTAATGAGAAATTACGAGAGGGTTTTGAGACATTAAGGATTTCTTTAAATGGGTTATTGGTCACAGCTGATAGGATGGGGGGAGACTTAGATGTCATGATAGTTTTTTCTTCTTGTCAAACTACCTTGTTGAATATTGAGAAAGAAGCGGAATCCGTATTATCGGAAATTCAAATACAGGTTAAGGCAGTGGTTGCCGCTTCTAAGGGGCGCATTTTCGAAGATATTTTACCTCGCAGGTCTTTAGAATAGACTTTGATGAATGCAGCATATCTGTATGGTTTACAGGTAATTTTTACTGAGGAGAATTTGTATCGTTGTTATGGGATTTTGAAAGCACGAGTGTCTGATAGGGGTTTGCTTATGTACAAATGTACTGTGCCAGTTTACTTAGTTTTTTAAAAATTTCCAAATCTTTCTTGTTAAAAAATGGAGTCCAATTAGTGACCAATTTATTGGAGGTTTTATGAGTTATAAAGTAAACTTGATATCAAAATTATCCACATCAGCCAGTAGTTTCATATGTACCAGGCGTGAAAATAATTTACATATGAAGGTCTCTAACAAGGTAAACAATATTCCAAACCAAATGACAATAGGAATACTTCCCTCCTTGAAAGATGATAATCAGAATAATTGAAAACAACGTTGTTGCTAGCAAATGGGAAATTCTTATCATTATTAGGGCAGACAAAAATAAAGATGTCGTTCTACTTAATAAGACAGATTATGTCCAGAAAGTGGAAACTATACTTCAAGACACTTCTAAACTCTGTTTCCAGGTGAACCGGATTTCTCTACTATTTTCAGGTCAGAAGACAAGATCAATAGGTTTCTAAGATCCTTATTAGACCAGAAAGTCATTAATAATGAATGATACATATCAAGATTTATTAAGCACTGGAGGTTTCTATAGTATTATGAACGGTCTGCCTAAAATACTCAAAGAGGGTGTTCCCATAAGAGAAACCTAACATCATATGATACCCCCAGTTACAAACGGGCAAAATATTTGGTATCATTGTTAACTGAATTTTCTTCGAATAACTATACTTTGAAAAATTCGCTTGAGTTTAGGGAAAAGATTTTGTGTAAGGTAAGCTCGATGTTGAAGCTCTATTCACAACTATTCCTGTGGAAGAAACTATACAGATTATTTTAAATAAGATTTTTACTGAAAATGACACACTTTTCACAGGTTTAATTACGACAATTTCAAGAAGCTTTTAATCTTGGCGGTGCACGACGCTGCCTTTATTTTTAGTGGTAAAGCTTATGTCCTCTGGCCCAGTACTGGCTAATATTTTTATGTGTGAGTTAGAGGAGTGGTTGCTGGACAACTGCCCTCGGGCTTGTCACCCGTTATTTTACTGCCGTTATGTCGATAACACTTTTACCTTATTTCAAGATATATATAAAGTTGACTTATTTTTACAGTATGCTAATCTGGCCCATCCGAATATAAAATTTACAATTCATTACGAGAAAGATAACGAACTTGACTTTTCGGATGTAGAAGTGTCTCGTAATAATTCAAGGTTTTATACTTCGATTTTCAGGAAGAGGACATTCACAGGTTTGGGTGCAAATTTTTATAGCTTTTGTAATTTCAATTTTAAGATAAACTCTCTCTTTACATTTTTCCATATAGTTTTTTCCCTTTCTTGTGGATGGTCTGAGTTCCCCAACGAGGTCACCTTTGAAAGAAATGTTTTGCTGATAACTGTTATCCCAGCAGTTTATTTTTTAAATGCCTTCACAAATTTATAAATATGAAGTTTTTACCCAGCAATGCTATTCCGACTGTACCTAGCATGCCTTTTGTGCCAGTATCCCATTTTTACTTAATGCGAAATTTTATACCAAACTGCAATAAATGTCAGCTGATCCCAACAAACCCACTGGCAATTGGATCTATTTTTAAATATAAAGACAAGTTGAACTCTCTTATGGCATCTAACATTGTCTATTTATATACTTGTCCTAGAAGTGATCTAGGAAAATATATCGGAGGTTCAAGAAGACTTCTTGAATCGCTCTTTATACACTTCTGCTAGACCTATTTCTGTACTAGTGATAACCTAATCTAGGATTAGGATACTAGTGATCTAGGAAAATATATCGGAGGTTCACAGAAGCATTTCTCTGCAACAGCTCGCGGTCTTTGAGTCGCTCTTTATATACTTCTGCTAGACCTATTTCTGTACTAGTGATAACCTAATCTTGCCTCCACTGTTATTGACAACCTGTAAAGCTATTTTACCCTGTCTAACTTCATGTAGGCTGGAAGAGTAATGTACTCAATTTACTTGTGATCCTTCTGTAAGTGTAAGAATTTCCTTCCCCTCAAAAACTGGACTTACTGTACATTCTATCAAAGTGTTCTCTCCAGGTTTAAGTCTTAAATCTCTTTCTAATTTCAAGTAAGTTTCTTGTAAAGATTCTAAGTTGTCACTGATTTGTTGAGAATTCGTGCCGCATATTTGATACTTTTCCTTTGCATTTTCTTTCTTTAGAGTACTTTCAGCAAAGAGTTTTGTTGAGTGTTTTCTTCTAATTATTTTACAAAGAGGTATTCTGGATACTTTATAACCCCTTTTAGTCTCTAATTGCTTTCCTGGTACCTCAATAGTGATCCTTTTTCTAGCCATGTTTGGATAACCGATTAACAAATGTGCAAACACTAAATGCATTCCTCTTACTGTACTCACACACACAGACTGTTTTATAAATATACATATATGGGTTGGTAAACCAGTATATATGTTAATGACCATATCCCCAGGTCAAATAGGTTCATATTCTATTGCTGTACCTGTTTTAGGAACAGCATCAATCATCTTACTTTCCTAAGATTCTCTGGTAGCAGCGACCCATCCTGGGTCAGCAAATTCCTTCTCCCTCATCGACTCCACTCACTGAATCTATCCTCAAACAAAGGCCTACTGGAATTAAACACTGAGGTACAAAACTAGAATTTATTTGCAAATTTAACGAAAGTAATTCCTCAAAAGATACGATCGTGAAATGGAGTGAATTCCACCCCCTATATATGGAAGTCATCACTAGAGGAAATTCTGATTCACAAACATTCAGATTAATGATTCTGGACCAACCAATACTAGTGACTAACACCCTGGTCACCAAACAAAATAAAAAGGTCATAATTATTCTAGACCACAATAAATGTCATATAGTATGTAAAAAATAAACACCACTTCTAAAATATTCGTCATCACACGACGAACCCAGAACTCCTGTTAAGAGAAATATCATATATTAAAACCTGAAATGGTGTTAAATGACATCAATATTCATAACAGAAAAATGCACAGTGGAGAACAGAACAGGAAAATGCATAATGGAGAACAGAGCAGGAAAGTGCATCATGGAGAAAAGAGGAATTTCACTACAGCACCAACAGGGTATTTTCACATAATGTCTGGAAAAGATATGTGTTCATGAGTTATAATACTCACTTCTATGGCAACAAATAACAAATTTTCCAGTGGCGGTCCTTCAACACTGCACCACAAACAAACCACATCCAGTCACAAAATGAGGTCCTCCTGTGATTGTCTGTTCCTTTGATAATATACCATTAGAGAGTGCAACACACATACGCACTCCCTTAACCACTTCTCCCAGGAAACATGGACACCGGTTCAATGTTCAAAGATCATGTTGTCTCCACTCACTTAAATCATGGTCAAGACAACACAAATGCATGTGTCAGATACCCACTGTCTCTAACTGTGTAAACTTCCAACATCGACACAAATGCACCTAGGGCGGATGTGCTTCTGACAGGCCAGCACATAGTTTGTCACAGCCGTAATATACATAGTGAGGGTGAGTGGTTGTTTGAGGAAAACAGTCATTTGCTCTTTGCTGTATAGTTGCCTCCTTACCAGGGAATGCTTTTCTCTCTGTTGAGAGTTTTCATCTGTTGCATTCACAGTGACAGAATTAGTCAGGCTTTGGAAAGCAAAACGGCAGGTTCTCGACAATGTTCCGTCGAGAGCACAGCAGCAGTAGTTTTCTGAGGATCACCTTGTTGTGGGAGATGGCAGCAACCACAGGGTTTAGGGTTTTGAGGATTACCCTGTTGTGGGTGGTGGCAGCAACAGCAGTTTTCTGAGGATCACCTGGTTGGAGGGTGATGGCCACACCAGAAGATTTGGAGCATCACTGGGTTGATGGATACAAGTACTAAAGGAGACTGTGATCAGGCCATGTTTTTAGTCACTATTACTGTTGGTGGAGCAAAAGGCTCTCATGGAATTACTGTGTTGAGTAGAGCGAAAGGCTCTTGTTATATTGTTGAGCAAAAGGCTCTCAGAGTTGTTGTTTTGTATTGTTGAGCGAGTGGCTCATGCAGTTGTGTTTAATGAGCAAGTATGGCTCTGAAAGTGTTTACAATTCATTTTTATGTTTGTGTGGTGCTGCTGCTGGATATTATTTATTTTGGGATTCATTTATTGAGAATTGTTGTTGAGAATTTAAAGTATGTGGAACCATGTAATTTGAGTGTATTGGTCATTTGCTTTACATTTCTATTTTCCAAAACCTAGACTCGTTTGTAAATATGTATAGAAATTTAGGTTAAATTAGTTTTAAGGTGACTTGAGTCTTTTCTTGATCTCCTGCCTCCTATGCTTGTCTCCACTGCTGCCAGTCATTCTAGTCTCACTCTATTTTGGCAATTAAGATCCTGCAGGACTGAGTACAGTCCATCACAATATATATATATATATATATATATATATATATATATATATATATATATATATATATATATATATATATATATATATATATATATATATAAGCGTGGAATGTGGAATCACACGTAAAAATTCCACGCTTTTTACTCAAGAAGTGTATGCTAGTTAAAATCTAATAATAAGCTATGAAAATTTTTTACTATTCTATTTTGTGTCTCATACACAAAAATCTATAAAAATAAATTATTAATATTATTCTTTTTAATTTGTGGATGCGTATGGATGTTTAGCAGCTGTTGTTGCATGACGCTGACCGTTGGTTCCTGAGCAAACTAAGATCTAGATAAACTAGATCTTGGTGCAAACTGGCTCCAGCACCAACCCACCATCAGTCACCTGTTCTAAATTATTTTTAATCTTGCCCTCAACAAAATCCACACTTATTCTTTTTCATAATACTAGTAAGTATTCTTATTTTGCCAGTTTTGATGGTATATTTTCTTGAAGATTATATGATATATATATATATATATATATATATATATATATATATATATATATATATATATATATAATTCACACTGCCATTTAATAGCAAATTATTTTTCAGCGATGAACTCTACAGCTTTGCAATACACACTGCAATTTTTTAAAGTGAAAATGATTATTGTGCTTGTATATTAATCAGTTTGATTATTTTACAGCTACAGTGTCATAAACTTTTGAAAAGAACGAGTTTTAATGATTTCATAACTTTAATTCGTATAACGTAAGATTTTAGCAAAAATTATAGGCCTAGTCTACGAGTATAGATGATAGTGTTCATGATTTCGTTGTCAGTTGACATTACCCTAAATGACGATAAAAGAAAGGAATTTTGTAATGCAATGGTAATTAAATTCTCATGTAAAATTAAATGGCTCAGTACATTAGTCTAGGTCCAGGATACGTTGTCAGTTTACCTTACTCTGAAAAAATGACAGTTATAACACCAGTACTTACTATTATATTTGCAGCTTCAAAATATTCTTTACTAAAGTGATTGCAATTATGTAATTTCAGTGATACAATACAGCGATAATTATTTTTTTAAGTTCTCCTGCGAGCATATAACCAACAGTGTTAGTTAGCCCAAGATATAGGTCTAGTCATCACATTTATGGCAATAATGCCGGATTGAACATCATTATAATTAATATATATATATATATATATATATATATATATATATATATATATATATATATATATATATATATATATATATATACCCTCTTAACTAAAAGTGCGAGTCTAAGGAGATTACAAATAGGCCTTTTCACATTTGAATTTCGCATACTTGAATCAAATATACATTTGCACTGACCGCTGATTACCAAATAGATTTTTATTTCAAACCTTATGCACGTTGTTAGATTTCATTCATATTATTGCTTACAGCTGATTATGCGCAAGTTTCGATACTCCTGGATAAATGAAGATTTTCAGTCTTGGCTAAAACCAGTTGAAGGAAACCAAACTGACAACAGCACTCTCAGTGGAGTGAGTATAGCCACCATTTTACTCGCATGTTTCATGGCAGAAAATAATTTGCCATTCACTACTGCCAATTTGGTGAAGAGGATGTTTCCCGACTCTGCTATAGCTCAGGGTTTATTCATGAAGCGTACTATAACTCTACCAAGCACGAAGAGACCTCTCTGGCGAGGCGTTTAAAGATCTGCCCTCTTGCCAGTTTTACAAAACAACAACTTGACAGACCTTTGAATGTCTCTGAGACAAACCCTGAGGTTATAATTATAAGATTATAGGGGTTGTTTTTCATTTCCAGGTATTTTAATCTTCTTCCTATTCCACCCTGCTTAGGACTTGTCTTCAGTCCATTTCTTCTCCACAACCTATGAACAATAATATGTTTTTCTTATATTTTACAAAGATTTACCGTTGTATGCATAGCCCATTTATGAATATTTTACATTTTTGTCTAGACAAGAAACATACAGTATTTACATCCAGGTAACTGCAGGGGTAAGCTGTTTGTATAATGAACTGGCGCTCTCTCTAAGATCCCGTGCTGGCACAAGGCCACCTTAATCTAAACTGTTTTGTCAGTACTTGTAGATGTACATTTACCATTATTGTCTGTTTGCATATGATTGTTTATTTTCTCACTCGTCCAACTTATTCATGTTATATTTTATTTCATATTTCCTTGCTTACTAATTTATTCTTTACCTAGGATATTAAGAAATCAAGATAACTGTAGAAAGGGAAAATGACTCCAAACATACCATGACCACTGAAAGTGCCCAATGGACACAGTCTTACGTTGCTTATGCATGGATTTAAACGCACGTGGAGCTCTTTGAAATATTGGCAACAGCGCCAAAATGGGATGCCATGTTGATAGAAAATCTGATTCCGTTTCTTGTTACTGCATAAACAAAACTTTATCAGTCGTGAACCTATGTAACTGACTTGGAATTCTACGTAACGAACAAGATGATATTTGATATCTGTAATGGGAGAAATGGTTTTATCTCTCTGTTGTTGTTATAGATTTGGCATATACGCGGAGATTAAACACACGTGGGGAGGACCCAAACAGCCCCACCAGAGAGCTCATTTCATTTTGGTTTTAGTGTAAGTGTACAGACGTGATTAGAACCAAAGTCAATACAGATAGGGTCTCTTCACGCAGCAGAGTTTAAACCTAGCCCTGCCCCTTGTGAAACGTCATCGTAGTTACATCCTGCCAGACTGCAGCCTGACTCCACCTCATTGTCATGAGCTACCCAGCCTCCATGCACACTATTTATGAACGATGTCGGGTTATTGTGCTATCTTCGGTTGCTACATTGTCAGAAGAAACTGGAATAAGATATTTCAACTCTGAATAGCTATGCATTGTTATGATAAAAAAATGACACTTTAAAAGACGTTGAAAAAATTGCTGTCCTATCATTTGACGAAATGAGTATAGTAAGTGAATGGAGCTATGATAAAGGGAGTGACTCTCTGTACAGACCATACAACAATGTCCAGGTAATAGTGCTAAGAGGTCTTATTGGTAGGTGGAAACAGCCTATCTTTTATGGTTTTGATAAGTCGGATTTACACAATAAGTTGCTGAATATAACAGCTGAAATTGAAAATGCAGGTCATATCATTGTTGCTATTGTTCATGACTTAGGACCTGCTAAAATGAGAATCTGTAATTTGGCATAGACCCAGTTACCTCAAATAGAATTTCCTTCAAAAACCCATGTGCAAATAGAGAAATATTCGTTTTTGCACGTGCACCTCATATGCTTCTTAAGTTATTTAGAAACCATTTAATTGACTCAGGATTTGTTTTAGCCACTGGAAGGTATCAGCACGGTATATTCAAGAAATAATACGGAAAACTGAAGATGAACTTAAAAGCTCATAAGGTCTCAGAAATAAATTTTAATGTGTCAGGACCTCAAAGACAGTGCCTGTGTCTAGCAGCTAGGCTTTTATCAGAATCTTGCGCTGCTTCAATTAGTTATTTAGGTGAGAATGGTATGTTAGAAGTGATGACTGGGCACATACCTCAGACTTTATTTAACTCGTTAATGACTGGTTCGATGTCATGAACTCCTATGGAAACTACGGAGATGCACAAACTGGAATACTTGATAAGATGAGTGAAAATATGAAAACAATGAAAGTGAAAAGTGAAAAAACAAGAAGTCTTCACCCATTCCAAAAAGGGATAATATTATCCTGCGAAGCATTAAAGGGGCTGTTTGAGATGCTGCAAAACTGTTCAAGACAGAATACATAATAACAGAATACATAATAACAAGACGGCTCATTCAGGACTGTATTGAATATTTTTTTGGCTGCATCAGACGAATGGCAGGGAGTCATGATCAGCCAAACCCCGTCTAGTTCAAGTATAGACTCAGGAAATACCTGCTTGGCAAGAATGTCTCTCTGATGGGTGAAAAGAGTAATTCTAGTTGGATTGTAGAGAATACGGAATGTGTTTCAAGTGGTAGTATTTCAGGTAGGCCTAATTCATGTACAATACCTCATGTGATAGTTTCCCTTACAATCCGCGCATTGCATCAAGCGCAGCAGGACTGTCAAATGACTCCAATCTTGCACTCGAATTATGTTTAACGGCTATGCTATTGAATTTCATGATAACACTGATGATGGTGCAACAACTGTATGTGGTGATATGTGCCCTGATTTTGATAACCCAATGTCAGATGTAGGTGATAAAAGATTGAAGAAGAATCTTTAAGATACACGGGGGATATGTGGCAAGAAAATTCATCACCAAATACCCATATCTAGGAACAAAAGCTGGCACAACTACTGAAAGCAACACATGGATTAAGAGTGTCAGCCGAGGGAATTTGTACTATCCATCAGAACACTTCTATTCCCAATTATTTATTATGAGAAGATTATTCAGAGCCAAAAACGGCGAAACTACTGTGAGATCACAGCTAAAGAAATCAGATAAATTATCCTTGCCTGATGAAATTGTGCATTCCTTTGCTGAAATTAGTATTTTCTTGAAAATCAGTCATTTAAGTAAAAAAAAAACTTATCATAGAAAAAAGAGAGTAGCACTAGGCGGGTGCTAACTAAGAAAAAAAAACTGTCTCTTGAAAGAATTTGTGTCTTTATGTCATACATAAAATTGTTCAAGTGAATACTATCCTGAGTTGTCTGTTATTTGCTTGATCATTTTATTCCCTAAAGGACTATACATCGTATACGTTTCTCTTATGAAGTCAAATAAATGCAAATACCTTTTTGTATTTTTTCCTGAAAATATTATAATCGTTTGATGCATGTATAATTATTACCTTTATGTATGCAGTATGTGTCATATGCAAACTTATGTATTCAGATGTATATTTATGTGATATCGAGTGTTAATGAGAAACTTGCTTCAAATGTGTTCTCTGTATTATATTCTTCATGTATATTCCTTTTATTCCTTACATGCTAAATGATATAATAATCATACTTTTAATATTGTTTTCTTTTTGTGGTCAAGTCGTGCAAATGCAACTGCCTTCTTTTTTTTTTTTTTAAACCGTCCTGTATCCTATTTTCTATGCATTTATTGTATAACAATTAGGATTCATAATAAGATTTGGAAAATATAATTAACCTATCATTCTAACCTTTATCATAAATGAAAAAGTTTATTTTTCAAAATGAGATATGGAAACAGTGACAGAATTAAATATATTTCTTAACAGTTATTTATAATCTTGATAATTATACTACCTGAGAGAGAGAGCGAGAGAGAGAGAGATAATAAGTGAAACCAAGTTATCATGTTACAAAAATGAACTTGAAGAGAATACACTAAACAAGTATACAGGTAAGCAAATGAGTGAGTAGCCTAAAGAATAAACATACAAAGAAGAAAGCTGTAGTAGATGCGTGTTGAATCTGCTATATTTTATGTGAAAATAAAACAAGGCTTGGTGACTAAGTGAGAGAATGGGTATTAGAAAACCATCATGCACGTAACCTCTTTAAAAAATTTTATCCAACACACCATGCAATGGATTAAATGTATAAAAACTAAAGGTTTCTTAGTTAATTCAATAGGTAAGCTCGGCAGTGTAACGCTTGTGACGTCACAGTATTAACTCCGCCCTACCGTCTGAGTTGAACTGACCCTATTATATTGACTCTGATTAGAACCACAGGGAAAACTGTAACAAATAGCCTAGTAAAAAGCTGAGGACCAACAAATTTTCCGTCATCTTGGATGAATCAACAGATGTAAGCACAACAAAGTTCTGCGCGTAATTGTTAGGTTTATGATTCCCATGAGCAGAAAATCACCACAGCTATGCTATTTCTTGTTAATGTATATTATGGCTCAAATAATGTTCAAGGTTCTACTGGACAAAATTTATATTCTCTCTTAATAGATACGTTGACAAAGTATGACATTCCTCTCGGTATTTTCATAGGATTTGCAGCTGATGGTGCATCTAACATCATAGAGGAACAATTCCCTGTGCAGTAGACTCAAGATCTTATTGCCAAGACTGACTGTATTCAAATATATATGCCATTCTATTCATTTATGTTCTTCAGAAGCTGCAAAAACTCTTCCTCGCCATTGTGAAGATTTATCAGGTCAGTATTCACGATCCTGCTCATAAATTGTAAGGTAAACAATGCACAAGCACTATGGACAGAGTTTCAGCACCGACTGACTGACGGTTTTTGGCACGCCGGTCATAATGGTCAAATAGCTTCTACCTTAGCCTTTCTTCAAATCCACTCTGACCTGGCCGGTCATAATGGTCAAATAGCTTCTACCTTAGCCTTTCTTCAAATCCACTCTGACCTGCAGGGTGTTCCAGAACCTGGACCAATGGCTGAACAGTCACAAGTGCTTGATGAAAAATTCTACAGCTTACATTGCATGAGGACAAGAAATGTTTGGCAGCAAATAATCAACAAAGGGCTATGGGTGATGCAATTTTGGCCACATCAAACAACAATGGCAACAGGCACCCAAAATGCTTTTTGTCGATGGACTTGGGGCCACCAGGAAGACCTTCCTATATGAAACCATAATAAACATGCTTCATGTCGGCTGCATTCACTGGTATTGTGGCCAGATGTGTTGAGTGCATTGAAGCTCCCACTTGACATCCATCCTGATTCCTCCTGTTTATTCAAAAACCCAAAATCATTATTTAGAACAAAGTGCCTATGGTATCATCTGACATGCTAGACATTATTGATCATGTTTTGTGTGACCTGATGAAGCTAAACACCCCATTTGGGGCAAAGTAATGGTGCTTGATGGTGACTTCAGGCATATCTTGCCCGTCGTCAGCAAGGCACCTAAACTTATGGGAGGAACCTTTCATGAAGCCTACTTAATCAAGTCTTTCCTGTGGTCTCTGGGCTAACCTTCCTTGTAACAAAATACTTGGGACGATAAATTGTCTCTTAATTTATCATGCACTACGAGTAAGTCATTTCATTGTTCAAGAGAATATTGCACTCTTTTACTTAACTTCACCTTTAACATAAGACGACATGTCTTCCTAAACTATTTTGAGCAAGAAGCGTTTTCCCATTTATTTAACCTAATCAACTGCACCACTGCAAACCTATTGTCCCCACTAGCGATGTTCATTCTACTGGTCTACTGGGAGAAGTAACATTGTCATTTTATCATTTGCATGCTTTTATTTAAGCAGTCCTATACTGCGAGTTGCTCATTTTAACCTTGGGTGCTACAAGGTCCTACGATACACAGTCCCACAGAGCCATCTTATGAGATTAACCTTTTGCATTTTTGCAAACCCATTAATCACCTTGTTCACCTGAACAGCCTGCACTTATGGGCCCTTTAATTATCTTGTTCTTTGGAACCAGCCATACACCTTCATGAAAGGTTCCTCCCAAAAGTTTATGGAATAATATGAACGCAAAAGAAAAGGACTCCTAACCCCTACCAAATTCATACACGTGCACTCAGATAAAACTAAAAAGGAACAGAAGAAAACATGGGACGGTAACGTGTGAACACTACCTTTGTATTATCTGAGAAATAGAAAACGGGCTTGGCGGCAAGAAGGCCACTCGCCAGTCATAACGGAACACAAAAACGTATATACAGTATGCTAAACGTCCGCAGGGATGAAACTACTTTCCACTATCGCAGCAAGACTAAAAGGAAAATCGCAGCTACTTTTCTGAGTGAAATGATGTACGTACAGATTTATGGACTAAATGCAATTCATACATAACAAACAACAACTCTAAGAAATGCTAGATCCTTAAACTAAGCAGTGTCCTAGAATAAACTGAGACATACGCATGAACTAACAAACACGGTAGGTGGGTGGAGTTTAGGCAGCATGGCGCATATATGAACGAACTCACTCTCACGTTCTCTTGTGAAATTCAGCACAAGATGCCAGGGCAGGAATTAAAGGGGAACAAGAAAGGGTTCCACGTGGTTACGTTTCTTTATAAAAACACACTTTCCGCAAAGCAACGTAAAAAGCTACTGAAAATGTCTGAGTGAAGCTAAAACTGGTTTCTTGAGGAGAGACAGAATTATTTTTAAATGACACGAATTAAAAGGCAAGTGTCGATTTCCTGTGCCTCAGAGGAGCTGTGAGTGGACTGCGTACAAACGCGCACGCAACAAAACTCAAATTAGTGTGAAATTTACTTCAAAGGAAAAAATTATATTTGAAAACACTCATCGTAAATGATAAACAATTTAACTGGCTATAACACACTGAACACTGACTCGTTTTTGTATATTTTTCGCCTAAAATAAAGAAGGATTTACGTAAGCTTATACTTTTCCTTCGATTTCAACTGTGCAATGATCGTAGCACAAAAACACTAGCTGGCCTATAGCTCTCTATATACTGTACTGCTAAATGGCATGCGTTCCTTCAACATCCGAGGATTCTCCCGGCTCTATTCTTAGATATGTAGTTCCTGGCTAAAGCTTTGGCGTGAAAATCGTCAGCCGTTCGTATGGGTACGATATGTGGACGATATTTTTATTGTGTACAAATCTGATGTAGAATGTTTCCAAAAATTTTGGTCTCTCTTGAATTAGTTATGTTCCTTTCATTAAGTTCACTGTTGAAACAAAAATTAGATCATAAATTACCTTTTCTAGATCTTGTAGTACAGAGACGAAATTAATAAATCCTTTAAATGTTCTGTTTACAGAAAGAATACAACCTCAATTCTCATTCAGTTTAACTCTTATCATGACGTTAAAGTGAAAAGTAACGTACTTACTAATCTACTTTTTGAGCATATCGTGTGTGACCAGTGTTTTTAGATAATTTATGAAAACTTGAAACCATAAAGTTTAACTGTTACCCCAAATATTTTATAAGAAATTGTCTCTCTAGAGCTAGGGAGATGTATTATCACCCAAGGGAAAGACCTGAACAGCCATCATTTCAGAGAGCATTCCCACTCCCTTCCAACAAGGAGCTTAAAGATATTTCTCAAAAATTAAATACTGAGAAACACGGGTGCAATATTGTATTCCAGTACCCTAGCACAGTTGGAAGGAAAATCATAATAAAAACAACCCTGTAAAATTGTCCGAAGATATTGGTGTTTATGCTGTTGGTTGCTTGGATTGTGATTCTTGCTATATCGGTGAAAGTGGTCGTTTCGTTTGGTAAAAGCAAAAATGAACATATTTCACCAAGCAAGTTGGGGAATAATTATAGCTCTATAGCTAGACCCGCCTGGGAAAAGGGATCACAGAAAATTTTAAAAATGGTCAAGCTGGGTATAAATGCTTCGACAGATCCACCAGAAGATGTATTGAATGCGCCCTCATTTCGTTAAATAATACTTTTGATGGAAACTTGGGCATTGTTGAAAATAATTATTAGTGAAAAAATGTGTAAATGTACTAGTATTCCTAATTCTAGAAACATACCTAGTCAGTTGAATTCTTCCCTAAATCAAAGTCATAATTTAGATCAAAATCACCTTGTTGGTTCTTTAGCGGAAGACTCTGGGTTTCTTTCGCCAAGAAGGTCTCGAAGAATTTTAAAATTGACAAGGGTCCAACAACCTGATAAAATAGTTTTACTTTCTGTAATGTTTGTTTGTAAATATGGTTTCCTGCTTTACTTTGTTTCTTGAGTTGTATATTATATTCCATTTTAGTGAGTATCAAGTCCACAACACATATTAATGTGCGTTTTGCAGACTGAAGAGTGATTTCTTATATTTGATCATTCAGGCCTGGACAATCTGCATCCCGTCCTATAACTGACGCCTTGATGACTACAGACACGGACTTTCAGTAGCCGTCTCGTACATCCAACGTAGGTTCCCAGCTCGCACTTGGGACAAGAATAAATGATGTTAGATGTTAGAGAAGGGCACAGTCTATCCTTAGATCTGAAAAGAGACCCGAGCGTTAAAGCGTTTTTCGGAATAGGTTTAATATTTACAAACGGAAGTTCTTTGTTAATGATCTACGAGACGGCCACTGAAAGTCCGTGTCTGTAGTCATCAGGGCGTCAGTTACAGAACGGGATGCAGATTGTCCAGGCTTGAATTATCAAATATAAGAAATCACTCTGCAATCTGCAAAACGCACATTCATATAAGAAACTTCGAAGTAATAGCCTCAGCCCAACGCGACGACGAGCTCACGACTTTAGAGTCAGTTTCGTTAAAGCACTCGTTCCCTCGTTAAATGCCCAGACGTCTCCCCCACATTTGTTTATTTTGTAATTTCTCTGCTGTTCTGTGCTATGTACTTGGTACAGTAGGTTTGTTAATAAAGATATTTTAAGAAATGTAATTTTTTTATTGTTATCTTTATAATTTTATGTTGAGACGTCCCTTTTTATTAAATAAAATTGTCATTGCAGCCTTGAAAATGCAATGGATTATTATGAAACGCCTATATATGCATATATGTACATACATGTATATGTATATATATTTAAGTGTAGTGAGTCTTAGAAACATTTAAATTAGGTCTCAATATCATCAGAAAATCTTGCATTCGTTATTTAATCTTTTTATCCTCTGAATTCAGTATGCTGTTTATTTTTTTTTTCAGGCAAGCAGTTGTACTCCACATTTTATTTTAAATCAAAATGATTTCATTTGAACTTTGTAGTAAGGGAGAGTTCGCGAAACTATTAACTGCTTACCTTTATTGAAATTCCTTAAAATTTCACGTTACTGCCTATTGCGCCGTTTCTGAGAAGGTACTCTTTCGGGATATAATTTTCCTTTACGGGGAGTTCTCTAAACCTCTATCCAGGATTGTCGGAAAGTTATTTTGATTCTGATGTTATGACGGCGATTCTTCTTATTCCTCTCGCACCTTTTAGTTTTTAACGAAAAAAGATAAAAGTAGAAGAAAAGGAGAACTGTTAATACTGTAATACTGTGCCGTTTGATTATGAAATAAAAACAACCTTAGGTAAATAGTACGATGATTCATAGGAACTTCAAATTAAGATCAGTGATCGATGAAAAATCTATTCAAGCTACTAATGTTTGTGATAGTAGTATATATAAGAGATGTTACAAAAGATGTACAACATAAAATTAGACTTTTTCCGCTGAATAACAAACTACTAATGTTTTGTAAAGAGTAGTCAGTATATTAGTTGTCTCTGTGTAGGAGAGTACAATGCTAAACTGTGAACAGCTTGGCCTGAAATCGTAAATTATTAAACAGTTATGATTAAACATTTCTCCTTCCTTCATATCCAAAGTTAGAATTTTCACTTGGAGCAAAGAATGTCTCATCAAACTGAAGTGGTAATTACTTATTCACAGTGTTTGGCTATGCGTTTCTCAGTCGTTCTTTCCCCGCCAGCAGGAGAGAGAGAGAGAGAGAGAGAGAGAGAGAGAGAGAGAGAGAGAGAGAGAGAGAGTGTGTCCTCAGTGTGTCCCTTTAATCAGTCTGCTCAAATGGCGTTATTAATCACTGCCCGACTTAAGATGGGTTTTGCTCGGTGCGATTATCGCTCAGCGATGATCGTTCATGGATAAACGATGATCGTCGTTAATCCATGAACGACCATCGTTGAGCGATAATCACACCGAGCAAAACCTCCTTAACAGAGAAAACTTATGAGTAGATCTCCATGAACCCTTCTTCCTTTTCCGCCCACCTTCCCCAAAGTGCCGTCGTTCGCGAAGCCTTTAATCACGTCATAAGCATTTATCAGAGACTGTCTTATCTTCCAGTTACCAAGCGTCTACTGAAGTCTTCCAAATAATTTTCAGGCGACTAATTTTCGTTAAATTCATTTCCGCTTGGATAGGAAAGGGGCCACTCTTAAAGACGAAAAAGTGAGAAAGTTGAGAAAAATATCTTATCTCTCAGCAGTAGGCTCCCATGAGGGCTTTACTCATTCACAAAATTAATTTCCTTAAAAAATTATAAATATCAAAAGCCATCCTACCTTCGTGATTACCATATATGAGAGATGAGCTTATTAAATAACTTGCCTTTAAAATTTTTTACTTATTATGGTTATGAAAAACTTCATTATTCATAAACGCAGAATAGGGCGTATTTTGCACGGTCATAATAAAGTCTTACTTCTCAATCTTTCCACATATCTTTGTAAGCTATCATTATGGAGATTTATATCTATGGGAATGATTGAAGAAACTTTCCTTTCCGTGGCATGATTTAATTCCATGGGAAGCTGAGTTCTGTCATCGCCCGTTGTGCTTTTAAAATACGTGTAGTTATGGTAAACTGACTGCAGTATAAGAATATAATATTCATTATTATCTACAGGATGAAAAAATATTTTGTCCTCTATGAATATGAAAAAGGATTAAAAGTCAAACCTTATTTATACGGTTATAATTGATTTAATTAGTAAAAGCAGGAATCTTATAAAGTATTCATTAAAGCACGAAAATGAAATCACTTGCACTTGCAAAGGGAAAATTATATTAGTTTTCCTTTTCTTTCTTATCTTTACCCTTTACACTTTGAAAATGGCTCTGTCTGCATTTCTGGGTGTGTTTTTGGTGATTTCTTCCTTCATATCCAAAGTTAGAATTTTCACTTGGAGCAAAGAATGTCTCATCAAACTGAAGTGGTAATTACATTATTCATGTGTTTCATATGTGCTTAGTCGTTCTTTCTCTGCAAAGAGGTGAGAGAAGAGAGAGAGAGAGAGAGAGAGAGAGAGAGAGAGAGAGAGAGAGAGAGAGAGAGAGAGAGAGAGAGAGAGAGAGCAGTGTGTCCCTTTAATCAGTCTGCCCGTCGGCGTTATTAATCACTGCCCGACTTAAGATGGGTTTGCTCGGTGCGATATCGCTCAACGATCGTTCATGGATAAACGATGATCGTCGTTAATCCGCTGAACTTATCATCGTTGAGCGACAGTCGCACCGAGCAAACCTACCTTTAGCAGAGTGAACTTATAGTAGATCTCCACGAACCCTTCTTCCTTCCGCCCACCTTCCCAAAGTGCCGTCATGTTCGCGAAGCCTTTAATCACGTCATAAGCATTTATATCGAGATCAACCTTATCTTCCAGTTACTGCCGCCCACAGTCTTCCAAATAATTTCAGGCGACTAATTTCGTTAAATCTCATTTCCGCTGATAGTGGTAAGAATACCTAAAGACGAAAAAAGAGAAAGTTGGAGAAAATATCTTATCTTCAGTAGGCTCCCATGAGAGGGCTTTACTCATTCACAAAAATTAATTTCCTTAAAAATTATAAATATCAAAAGCCATCCTACTCTCGTGATTACCATATATGAGAGATGAGCTTATAAATAACTTATTTCCTTAAAATTTTTTACTTATTATGTATATGAAACTTCATTATTCATAAAAACGCAGAATAGCGTGTTTGCACGGTCATAATAAAGTCTTAACTTCAACTTTCCCACATATCTTGGTAAGCCATCATATTTATATCTAAGCGGGGAATGATTGAAGAAACTTTCCTTCCGTGGCATGATTTGATCCGCATGGGAAGCTGAGTTCTACTTCATCGCCCGTTGTGCTTTAAAAATACGTGTAGTTATGGTAAAACTGACTTCTGCGTATAGTATAATATCTATTACATATCTACAGGATGGAAAAATATTGTCCCTTCATGAATATGAAAAGGATTAAAAGTCAAACCTTATTTATACGGTTACAATTATTGATTTAATTAGTAAAAGCATAGAAATTCCTTATAAAGTATTCATTAAAGCACGAAAAAATGAACAAATTTTCGCACTTTGCAAAGGGAAAATTATATTAGTTTTCCTTTCTTTTTCTATCTTTACCCTTTACACTTGAAAAATGGCTCTGTCTGCATTTCCTGGTGTTTACAGATTTCTCCTTCCTTCATATCCAAAGTTAGAATTTTCACTTGGAGCAAAGAATGTCTCATCAAACTGAAGTGGTAATTACTTATTCACAGTGTTTGGCTATGCGTTTCTCAGTCGTTCTTTCCCCGCCAGCAGGAGAGAGAGAGAGAGAGAGAGAGAGAGAGAGAGAGAGAGAGAGAGAGAGAGAGAGAGAGAGAGAGAGAGAGAGAGAGCAGGCCCCTTTAATCAGTCTGCTCAAAATGGCGTTATTAATCACTGCCCGACTTAAGATGGGTTTTTGCTTCAGGCGATTATCGCTCAACGATGATCGTTCATGATGAAACGATGATCATCAAAGAATCCATGAACGTAATTCATCGCTGAGCGATAATCGCACCGAGCAAACCTACCCATAGAGGAAACTTATGAGGATCTCCATGAACCCTTCTTCTTCCTTCTCTGCCTACCTTCCCTGCAAAGTGCTGCCGTTCGCGAAGCCTTTAATCATGTCATAAGCATTTACCAGACTGTCTTATCTTCCAGTTACCAAGCGTCTACTGAAGTCTTCCAAATAATTTTCAGGCGACTAATTTTCAAATTCATTTCCGCTTGATAGGAAAGGGCCACTCTTAAAGACGAAAAAGTGAGAAAGTTGAGAAAATATCTTATCTCTGTACAGTAGGCTCCCATGAGGGCTTTGATCATTCATTAAAATTAATTTCCTTAAAAATTATAACATCAAAAGCCATCCTACCTTCGTGATTACCATATATGAGAGATGAGCTTATTAAATAACTTGCCTTTAAAATTTTTTACTTATTATGGTTATGAAAAACTTCATTATTCATAAACGCAGAATAGGGCGTATTTTGCACGGTCATAATAAAGTCTTAACTTCTCAACTTTCCCCACATATCTTTGTGTTTATCATTATGAGTTTATATCTAAGTATGGGGAATGATTGAAGAAACTCTTCCTTTTCCGTGGCATGATTTGATCCCATATGGGCCGAGGTTCTGTCACTGCCCTCGTTTGATGCATGTATAATTATTACCTTTATGTATGCAGTATGTGTCATATGCAAACTTATGTATTCAGATGTATATTTATGTGATATCGAGTGTTAATGAGAAACTTGCTTCAAATGTGTTCTCTGTATTATATTCTTCATGTATATTCCTTTTATTCCTTACATGCTAAATGATATAATCCTCATACTTTTAATATTGTTTTCTTTTTTGTGGTCAAGTCGTGCAAATGCAACTGCCTTCTTTTTTTTTTTTTTAAACCGTCCTGTATCCATATTTTCTATGCATTTATTGTATAACAATTAGGATTCATAATAAGATTTGGAAAATATAATTAACCTATCATTCTAACCTTTTATCATAAATGAAAAAGTTTATTTTTCAAAATGAGATATGGAAACAGTGACAGAATTAAATATATTTCTTAACAGTTATTTATAATCTTGATAATTATACTACCTGAGAGAGAGCGAGAGAGAGAGATAATAAGTGAAACCAAGTTATCATGTTACAAAATGAACTTGAAGAGAATACACTAAACAAGTATACAGGTAAGCAAATGAGTGAGTAGCCTAAAGAATAAACATACAAAGAAGAAAGCTGTAGTAGATGCGTGTTGAATCTGCTATATTTTATGTGAAAATAAAACAAGGCTTGGTGACTAAGTGAGAGAATGGGTATTAGAAAACCATCATGCACGTAACCTCTTTAAAAATTTTATCCAACACACCATGCAATGGATTAAATGTATAAAAACTAAAGGTTTCTTAGTTAATTCAATAGGTAAGCTCGGCAGTGTAACGCTTGTGACGTCACAGTATTAACTCCGCCCTACCGTCTGAGTTGAACTGACCCTATTATATTGACTCTGATTAGAACCACAGGGAAAACTGTAACAAATAGCCTAGTAAAAAAGCTGAGGACCAACAAACTTTCCGTCATCTTGGATGAATCAACAGATGTAAGCACAACAAAGTTCTGCGCGTAATTGTTAGGTTTTATGATTCCCATGAGCAGAAAATCACCACAGCTATGCTATTTCTTGTTAATGTATATTATGGCTCAAATAATGTTCAAGGTTCTACTGGACAAAATTTATATTCTCTCTTAATAGATACGTTGACAAAGTATGACATTCCTCTCGGTATTTTCATAGGATTTGCAGCTGATGGTGCATCTAACATCATAGAGAACAATTCCCTGTGCAGTAGACTCAAGATCTTATTGCCAAGACTGACTGTATTCAAATATATATGCCATTCTATTCATTTATGTTCTTCAGAAGCTGCAAAAACTCTTCCTCGCCATTGTGAAGATTTATCAGGTCAGTATTCACGATCCTGCTCATAAATTGTAAAGTAAACAATGCACAAGCACTATGGACAGAGTTTCAGCACCGACTGACTGACGGTTTTTGGCACGCCGGTCATAATGGTCAAATAGCTTCTACCTAGCCTTTCTTCAAATCCACTCTGACCTGGCCGGTCATAATGGTCAAATAGCTTTCTACTTAGCCTTTCTTCAAATCCACTCTGACCTGCAGGGTGTTCCAGAACCTGGACCAATGGCTGAACAGTCACAAGTGCTTGATGAAAATTCTACAGCTTACATTGCATGAGGACAAGAAATGTTTGGCAGCTTAAATAATCAACAAAGGGCTATGGGTGATGCAATTTTGGCCACATCAAACAGCAATGGCAACAGGCACCCAAAATGCTTTTTTGTCGATGGACTTGGGGCCACCAGGAAGACCTTCCTATATGAAACCATAATAAACATGCTTCATGTCGGCTGCATTCACTGGTATTGTGGCCAGATGTGTCAGTGCATTGAAGCTCCCACTTGACATCCATCCTGATTCCTCCTGTTTATTCAAAAACCCAAAATCATTATTTAGAACAAAGTGCCTATGGTATCATCTGACATGCTAGACATTATTGATCATGTTTTGTGTGACCTGATGAAGCTAAAACACCCCATTTGGGGCAAAGTAATGGTGCTTGATGGTGACTTCAGGCATATCTTGCCTGTCGTCAGCAAGGCACCTAAACTTTGGGAGGAACCTTTCATGAAGCCTACTTAATCAAGTCTTTCCTGTGGTCTCTGGGCTAACCTTCCTTGTAACAAAATACTTGGGACGATAAATTGTCTCTTAATTTATCATGCACTACGAGTAAGTCATTTCATTGTTCAAGAGAATATTGCACTCTTTTACTTAACTTCACCTTTAACATAAGACGACATGTCTTCCTAAACTATTTTGAGCAAGAAGCGTTTTCCCATTTATTTAACCTAATCAACTGCACCACTGCAAACCTATTGTCCCTACTAGCGATGTTCATTCTACTGGTCTACTGGGAGAAGTAACATTGTCATTTTATCATTTGCATGCTTTTATTTAAGCAGTCCTATACTGCGAGTTGCTCATTTTAACCTTGGGTGCTAATAAGGTCCTACGATACACAGTCCCACAGAGCCATCTTATGAGATTAACCTTTTGCATTTTGCAAACCCATTAATCACCTTTGTTCACCTGAACAGCCTGCATTATGGGCCCTTTTAATTATCTTGTTCTTTGGAACCAGCCATACACCTTCATGAAAGGTTCCTCCCAAAAGTTTATGGAATAATATGAACGCAAAAGAAAAGGACTCCTAACCCCTACCAAATTCATACACGTGCACTCAGATAAAACTAAAAAGGAACAGAAGAAAACATGGGACGGTAACGTGAACACTACCTTTGTATTATCTGAGAAATAGAAAACGGGCTTGGCGGCAAGAAGGCCACTAAAAGTCATAACGGAACACAAAAACGTATATACAGTATGCTAAACGTCCGCAGGATGAAACTACTTTCCACTATCGCAGCAAGACTAAAAGGAAAATCGCAGCTACTCTTCTGAGTGAAATGATGTACGTACAGATTTATGGACTAAATGCAATTCATACATAACAAACAACAACTCTAAGAAATGCTAGATCCTTAAACTAAGCAGTGTCCTAGAATAAACTGAGACATACGCATGAACTAACAAACACGGTAGGTGGGTGGAGTTTAGGCAGCATGGCGCATATATGAACGAACTCACTCTCACGTTCTCTTGTGAAATTCAGCACAAGATGCCAGGGCAGGAATTAAAGGGGAACAAGAAAGGGTTCCACGTGGTTACGTTTCTTTATAAAAACACACTTTCCGCAAAGCAACGTAAAAGCTACTGAAAATGTCTGAGTGAAGTTTAAAACTGGTTTCTTGAGGAGAGACAGAATTATTTTTAAATGACACGAATTAAAAGGCAAGTGTCGATTTCCTGTGCCTCAGAGGAGCTGTGAGTGGACTACGTACAAACGCGCACGCAACAAAACTCAAATTAGTGTGAAATTTACTTCAAAGGAAAAAATTATATTTGAAAACACTCATCGTAAATGATAAACAATTTAACTGGCTATAACACACTGAACACTGACTCGTTTTTAGTATATTTTCGCCCTAAAATAAAGAAGGATTTACGTAAGCTTATACTTTTCCTTCGATTTCAACTGTGCAATGATCGTAGCACAAAAACACTAGCTGGCCTATAGCTCTCTATATACTGTACTGCTAAATGGCATGCGTTCCTTCAACATCCGAGGATTCTCCTGGCTCTATTCTTAGATATGTAGTTCCTGGCACCTAAAGCTTTTGGCGTGAAAATCGTCAGCCGTTCGTATGGGTTCGATATGTGGACGATATTTTTATTGTGTACAAATCTGATGTAGAATGTTTCAAAAATTTTGGTCTCTCTTGAATTAGTTATGTTCCTTTCATTAAGTTCACTGTTGAAACAAAAATTAGATCATAAATTACCTTTTCTAGATCTTGTAGTACAGAGACGAAATTAATAAATCCTTTAAATGTTCTGTTTACAGAAAGAATACAACCTCCAATTCTCATTCAGTTTAACTCTTATCATGACGTTAAAGTGAAAAGTAACGTACTTACTAATCTACTTTTTTGAGCATATCGTGTGTGTGACCAGTGTTTTTTAGATAGTTAAACTTTATGGTTTCAAGTTTTCATAAATTGTTACCCCAAATATTTTATAAGAAATTGTCTCTCTAGAGCTAGGGAGATGTATTATCACCCAAGGGAAAGACCTGAACAGCCATCATTTCAGAGAGCATTCCCACTCCCTTCCAACAAGGAGCTTAAAGATATTTCTCAAAAATTAAATACTGAGAAACACGGGTGCAATATTGTATTCCAGTACCCTAGCACAGTTGGAAGGAAAATCATAATAAAAACAACCCTGTAAAATTGTCCGAAGATATTGGTGTTTATGCTATTGGTTGCTTGGATTGTGATTCTTGCTATATCGGTGAAAGTGGTCGTTTCGTTTGGTAAAAGCAAAAATGAACATATTTCACCAAGCAAGTTGGGGAATAATTATAGCTCTATAGCTAGACCCGCCTGGGAAAAGGATCACAGAGAAAATTTTAAAAATGGTCAAGCTGGGTATAAATGCTTCGACAGATCCACCAGATGATGTATTGAATGCGCCCTCATTTCGTTAAATAATACTTTTGATGGAAACTTGGGCATTGTTGAAAATAATTATTAGTGAAAAAATGTGTAAATGTACTAGTATTCTAATTCTAGAAACATACCTAGTCAGTTGAATTCTTCCCTAAATCAAAGTCATAATTTAGATCAAAATCACCTTGTTGGTTCTTTAGCGGAAGACTCTGGGTTTCTTTCAAGAAGGTCTCGAAGAATTTTAGAATTGACAAGGGTCCAACAACCTGATAAAATAGTTTTACTTTCTGTAATGTTTGTTTGTAAATATGGTTTCTGCTTTACTTTGTTTCTTGAGTTGTATATTATATTCCATTTTAGTGAGTATCAAGTCCACAACACATATTAATGTGCGTTTTGCAGATTGAAGAGTGATTTCTTATATTTGATAATTCAGGCCTGGACAATCTGCATCCCGTCCTATAACTGACGCCTTGATGACTACAGACACGGACTTTCAGCAGCCGTCTCACCCCATCCAACGTAGGTTCCCCAGCTCGCACTTGGGACAAGAATAAATGATGTTAGATGTTAGAGAAGGGCACAGTCTATCCTTAGATCTGAAAAGAGACCTGAGCGTTAAAGGGTTTTTCGGAATAGGTTTAATATTTACAAACGGAAGTTCTTTGTTAATGATCTACGAGACGGCCACTGAAAGTCCGTGTCTGTAGTCATCAGGGCGTCAGTTACAGAACGGGATGCAGATTGTCCAGGCTTGAATTATCAAATATAAGAAATCACTCTGCAATCTGCAAAACGCACATTCAATATAAGAAACTTCGAAGTAATAGCTTCAGCCCAACGCGACGACGAGCTTACGACTTTAGAGTCAGTTTCGTTAAAGCACTTTCCTCGTTAAATGCCCAGACGTCTCCCCCACATTTGTTTATTTTGTAATTTCTCTGCTGTTCTGTGCTATGTACTAGGTACAGTAGGTTTGTTGTAAGATATTTTAAGAAATGTAATTTTTTTTATTGTTATCTTTATAATTTTATGTTGAGACGTCCCTTTTTTATTAAATAAAATTGTCATTGCAGCCTTGAAAATGCAATGGATTATTGCGAAACGCCTATATATGCATATATGTACATACATGTATATGTATATATATTTAAGTGTAGTGAGTCTTAGAAACATTTAAATTAGGTCTCAATATCATCAGAAAATCTTGCATTCGTTATTTAATCTTTTTTATCCTCTGAATTCAGTATGCTGTTTATTTTTTTTTTTTCAGGCAAGCAGTTGTACTCCCACATTTTATTTTAAATCAAAATGATTTCATTTGAACTTTGCTTAGTACGGGAGAGTTCGCGAAACTATTAACTGCTTACCTTTATTGAAATTCCTTAAAATTTCACTTTACTGCCTATTGCGCCGTTTCTGAGAAGGTACTCTTTCGGGATATAATTTTCCTTTACGGGGAGTTCTCTAAACCTCTATCCAGGATTGTCGGAAAGTTATTTTGATTCTGATGTTATGATGGATAAACGATGATCGATTCTTCTTATTCCTCTCGCCACCTTTTAGTTTTTAACGAAAAAGATAAAAAGTAGAAGAAAAGGAGAACTGTTAATACTGTAATACTGTGCCGTTTGATTATGAAATAAAAACAACCTTAGGTAAATAGTACGATGATTCATAGGAACTTCAAATTCAGATCAGTGATCGATGAAAAATCTATTCCGTGTGTTATAAAGATGTACAACATAAAATTAGACTTTTTCCGCTGAATAACAAACTACTAATGTTTGTAAAGAGTAGTCCAGTTTATTAGTTGTCTCTGTGTAGGAGAGTACAATGCTAAACTGTGAACAGCTTGGCCTGAAATCGTAAATTATTAAACAGTTATGATTAAACATTTCTCCTTCCTTCATATCCAAAGTTAGAATTTTCACTTGGAGCAAAGAATGTCTCATCAATCTGAAGTGGTAATTACTTATTCACAGTGTTTGGCTATGCGTTTCTCAGTCGTTCTTTCCCCGCCAGCAGGAGAGAGAGAGAGAGAGAGAGAGAGAGAGAGAGAGAGAGAGAGAGAGAGAGAGAGAGAGAGAGAGAGAGAGCAGTGTGTCCCTTTAATCAGTCTGCTCAAATGGCGTTATTAATCACTGCCCGACTTAAGATGGGTTTTGCTCGGTGCGATTATCGCTCAACGATGATCGTTCATGGATAAACGATGATCGTCGTTAATCCATGAACGACCATCGTTGAGCGATAATCGCACCGAGCAAAACCTACCTTAGCAGAGGAAACTTATGAGTAGATCTCCATGAACCCTTCTTCCTTTTCCGCCCACCTTCCCCAAAGTGCCGTCGTTCGCGAAGCCTTTAATCACGTCATAAGCATTTATCGGAGACTGTCTTATCTTCCAGTTACCAAGCCTCTACTGAAGTCTTCCAAATAATTTTCAGGCGACTAATTTTCGTTAAATTCATTTCCGCTTGGATAGGAAAGGGGCCACTCTTAAAGACGAAAAAGTGAGAAAGTTGAGAAAAATATCTTATCTCTCAGCAGTAGGCTCCCATGAGGGCTTTACTCATTCACAAAATTAATTTCCTTCAAAAATTATAAATATCAAAAGCCATCCTACCTTCGTGATTACCATATATGAGAGATGAGCTTATTAAATAACTTGCCTTTAAAATTTTTTACTTATTATGGTTATGAAAAACTTCATTATTCATAAACGCAGAATAGGGCGTATTTTGCACGGTCATAATAAAGTCTTAACTTCTCAACTTTCCCACATATCTTTGTAAGCTTATCATTATGAGTTTATATCTAAGCGGGGAATGATTGAAGAAACTTTCCTTTTCCGTGGCATGATTTGATCCCATGGGAAGCCGAGTTCTGTCACTCGCCCGTTGTGCTTTAAAAATACGTGTAGTTATGGTAAAACTGATTTGCAGTATAGTATAATATTCATTATTATCTATAGGATGGAAAAAATATTTTGTCCCTTTCTTATGAATATGAAAAAAGGATTAAAAGTCAAACCTTATTTATACGGTTATAATTGATTTAATTAGTAAAAGCATAGAAACTCCTTATAAAGTATTCATTAAAGCACGAAAAAATTAAATCAAATTTCGCACTTGCAAAGAGAAAATTATATTAGTTTTCCTTCTTTTCTTTGAAAATGGCTCTTGTCTGCATTTCTGGGTGTTTTTGAGATTTCTTCCAGCCAAGTGCTGGGATGAAAAAATGAACTTTTGTAAAAGACAAAAACATATGAACTGCAATTGCAAGAGAGGATGGAGGACTGTGTACAGAATTGCAGGTGGAGGGTTTTATATTTGGGAAGAATGTGAGAAAAAAAAGGTTTTGTAATAAAAGCACGAAGGAGAGGGCGAACAAGGACTCAATCTGTAAATGAATTATATATATATATATATATATATATATATATATATATATATATATATATATATATATATATATATATATATTATATATATATCACGATGCGTATCAAGTACCTGGTTATTACACAACTAATCTCAAGATTCAAAATATACCTCACTTCAGCCAGATACCTGAACTCTCATAACATTAATTATTACGACTGAATACTCTAAAGGTAACAGTGATCCCTTAAGAAAAATTATTTATTACTTGAAAAATCAAACTAAGTTTATCAGAATATGTGTGAGTATCAAAAATTAAACTAGAAATCTTCTAGAGTAGAAGGCATCACTCCATCAAAAAAACTAACTGTTTCCTGGTCTTAATTCACTTTAGCAAAACTAAAAGAACTAAACATCTTTATCACTTTGCCTTATGCACACAATCAATCCTATTCACTGGTGATCAATAAATGAAACACGGTTTTTCTAAAAATGTTAAATACAAAAATTTATTTTTAAATTCAAAGTTTATAATTAAAATTCACAATCTGAAAAATTTCTTATTACTTGAAAATAACACAACACTCAATTAATTCTTGAATTAAATTATGAAACAAAACTAATTCACAAAAACTTTATCAGGAATTTAAATTAATCAAGCAAAATTTAAACTATCAAGAATTATTCAAGATTTAAAAAGAAAATCTTAATAAATGAAATCAAGTATGCACTGTTAAATTACCAAGAAATATTTAAAATGCTACGTAAACAAATGTTACATCACAAACATAAAAAATGTGAAAATATAAAGAGATTGTAAATAAAAAAAACACAAAAATACACAAGATTTATCAATAATGATTTCACTTGTTCAAAATTTCCTAACTTATCATACCATGGTATTAATAAGTAAAATTCACGTTACCTTACACAAACTTGTGAAAACC
>NC_089751.1:809179-836679 GCF_040412425.1 Macrobrachium rosenbergii
ACCTGATCAGTTAATGGTTCGTCTTTGCTAGACCTAACAAGCCGCCGCAATAACACTTGCCCAGGGTCAAAAAAGCCATGTTGGTAATCCATTTCCGAAACTAGAACGTCGTTGGAACCTGAAGAAACGCTCATGTGGAGTCTCATTGGTTGCAGTGCATAAGAGTGATCTTATTGATCTTATTGAATGCAATATATATATATATATATATATATATATATATATATATATATATATATATATATATATATATATACGTGCACCTACTGTAAGAGGGTGGGGCACGCTGAAGCTGATTGCTGATACAAGCTAGGCACTAACAAGCAGCCTCCTACTACCAGCCAGAACTTCTCTCCCTCAACATCCACGCATCCGTCTCCACTAACAGTTACTGCAGGTCACCGAGCCCCTACAAGAGGCCAGTGCAAATCCTGTGGTGCTGCTGGCCACTACAGTGCTGGACATCCGGCCTGTACACATCATGTCCCCACCACCAAGTTCGTCAACCTCATTCTCTGGGCCACAAAAGATCCTTTACCCTGAGAGACTGGAGACCCAGTCCATCTCAGTGATCCCCCTTAAGGGCTCTAGCCTGCCCGTGACCCTTCCGGTCACAGTAGACACTGCGGCAGACATTAGCCTGATCTCTAGGGCCCAAGTGCCAGCTGGTGCCACAGTTGACGAGAAAACCCGGTGGGAGATGAAGTGGACAGAGGGCCACACCATTCCCGTTCCCACGGTCAAGCTCCAGGTCACGACACCTTGGGGCACGCTACCCCTCCACCTTGGCGTGGTGGGTGGAATTCGGCCCGGAGTGGACTTCCTGTTGGGTTGGGACCTTCTCTGGGGAAGCCCTTCACCAACGCCACTTCGCAGCCATGCTACCTCCTCTACGGAGGCCCAGACTTTAGGAGAACCCAATCAAGACAAAAACCCACCTTCCGCCCACCATAGTGGTCAGCGGAAGGGGCACACACTAAACCATTCTTGGCCTAGCCCTCTCTATTTGCGAAGGGGCGGCCAACAAAGAGGTCCTCCATCTCCCCGAAGAGACATTCAGGAAGAGCAGTACCACTGTAGGACTCATAAGCAGACAGGCCACTTCACAAATTGGGAGGACTGCCCAAGTAAGTAACGCCCAGCAGATGCCCGTGAGCAAGACTCTCCGAGAGGCTCTGGTCTCCAGCTGGGGCAGGAATCTCTGCCACAGCCAAATTCAAGCCATCCGTGAGGTATTGCAGAGATATTGCACCTCTGGACCCCTTGTCAGGCATGCCTGACCCTCTACCGCTGCCAGTGCCACTTGCGCGCACTGAGCAGTGCCACACTTCAATAGTTCAATTGATTCCTGACACTTATTTTCACAAAAACCCTATCTCCCACAGTAACTTTAACTCTATCGGCTTTGCATTGCTCCTATCAACCATATCCCGAGTTTTCGTTTCAAGATTCCTAGCAAGACGCGCATATCTCTCTTTCACCAAGGAGACAAGAGCCCTTATGTTATCATCCCCCAATGGAATAGGTGACAAATTGAGCGCGGCCCTTCCTGGGCAACCAAACAGTGCTTCATTGGGAGACATTCCAATGGTATCACTAGCCATAGAAATGATGCTATTCTGCACCTGTGGAATATATCGTTCCCAATCTACATCATTGGCCCCTAGTCAACCTGAGAGCCTCAATAACCTTCCTATTTGCCCGCTCACATAGCCCATTAGCTTCTGGTTTATAGGGAATAATAGTGACTTCCCGAATACCCACTACATCCTCAAAACACTAACATCTTGTTCACAAATTCCCTCCCATTATCTGTAATCAGCTCCTCAGGAACTCCATAACAACAAATATATCCATTAAAGAATGTGACTCCCGCCTCCACTACTGTTTTATGCTTCAAAGGAAAAATCTCTACAGACCTAGTTAATTCGTCAACAGCCACCAACAGGTGCCTACGGCCATAACAAGATTCACAGAAATTGGACAAAATGTCCATATGGACCCTAGAAAAAGGTTTGCTAGGAATAGGAAATGAACCCAACTTACAAGAAACGACCCTCAATGGCTTACACTCATTACAACCTGAACAACCTCTTACAAAGTCTTCCACTGACGTGACCATATTCTTCCAAAAGAATTGTCCCCATATATTCTGATACGTCTTCTCAATACCCAAATGCAGACTGCCAGACCTACAGTGAACATTATCCAGAACCATAAGCACTAAACTCCTAGGAACAACTATTTGCATCGTATCACCCTTATACTCACTATTTCTCAGTCTGTATTTAATCATCCTAACTAGAAAATTACCAGCTAACTAAAGCCCTGCAAAAGGCAACTTTTAACCCTTCCTAACTAATTCCCCTCTAAGAAACGCTTTTGCGTCTGCCACAATCTTATCCTCATCCTGTTTAGCTTCTACTAAACTAACATCCCAGTCTATGCAATCTCCAGATACATAACATACATGAATACCATCTGCATCAGAAAAACTTCTACTAAGCGCGTCAGTAGGGGAAAAGGTGCCATTTGGCGTCCTGAACATTTTGGCGTCCTGAACATTTTGGCGTCCTGAACATTTTGGCATCCTGAACATTTGGCGTCCTCAAGAAAGGGTGTCATTTGGCGTCCTCAATTATTATTTATTTTATTTTTTATATTTTTGGTGAAGAAAATAACATGCAATTTTATTTTTATATTTTTGCTTTCAAAAATAACATGCATATATAAAAAAAAATGATGTAGTAAGTAGGGGAAAAGGTGCCATTTGGCATCCTGGCATCCTGAACATTTTGGCGTCCTCAAGAAAGGGTGTCATTTGGTGTCCTCAATTATTATTTATTTTATTTTTTATATTTTTGGTGAAGAAAATAACATGCAATTTTTTTTATATTTTTGCTTTCGAAAATAACATGCATATATAAAAAAAATTATGTAGTAAGTAGGGGAAAAGGTCCCCGAACTGATATGAGAGAGGCCCACTGAGTGACTCATCAACTGTCGCATGATTGATGAGATGAATCAATATAAACTATCTGTTATTAAACCCACTTTATCGATAAGAGTCTGATTAGGAGGAGGAGACACCTTGCCGAACAGATCTGAACTAATATTAGAGAGCCCCACTGTGAGACTCGACCACAGCTGTGTGTCTGATAAGAGTTGAACCGTTATAAACTAACTGTTATTAATCCCTATCGACACTGATTAGGTATCCGATAAGAGTCACTGATTATCTGGTATCTGCTACTGATATGATTTAGACCCTGCTGATATGATGACTCATGAACAGCTGTATGACTTCATACGGACATTACAATGTACAGCTCCCTAAGATATGCAGCTCTAACTTTCCACCCGATTGTTAAAATTCACACGTTTTAACAAGCTCCCGATTATGCTCACTGTCAGTGACACTCAACCTATGTATGGGATAATAAAAAGCAATTCTACCTATCCACTAATTTTATTAGATAAAGCGGTATACATTAACAAGTACATGAATCTGGGGTTCTCCCGACACATATTCCAGTACAATACCACCACGAGTTGTTATAACCAACCTTAAACCTCTAAATAATTTTACAATAAATAACCATAGGCTTCCAAATCTAGTATGTCATACTGCCTGACTTTCCTCCCCCTTCCCCTTCTTCTCCCCCTCTTCCGTTAGTGTTCTGCATAGAAGAACTTGCCTTCCTCCTCCTCCTCCTCCTCCTCCCCCTCCTCCTTGACCATTCATCCTAAGTAAGAAAAATAAAATGTCTCAGAAAAACCGAATGTGCCCCAAAATTAATTATGTGATGTATATTAGCAACGTTTTTTAAAAATGGAATTAATCATTACCTTTTATTTAAAGAACGCATGCACTCCTTGTATGTAAGAGCTCGTTTAACGCCCGAACTCCAGTGTGAACACCGCACCCTCTTGAAAAATTTGAAATAGTACTCCGTCACCCACCTGTCATTACTTTTCAAACAACTCGGGGAGAAGACGACACTCATTAACGACAAAACCGATTTTAACCCACTATGACTCGTACAGTGAATGAAGAAAACGCAGTAAAGACCACACTTGTAAGAATTGTCGGGCTGTATCTGCCTTACGGACTGGCGAGGGGTAAAATCCGAATGCGCATCGAGAAAAGATGAGAAGCTACCCGAATAAATTTGCGGGTTTATACCGTAACTGTCAAAAAAGAAGATTGTATTCCTAGGTGAACAGTCTATATAAAATCACACCCAATGTCCGACAAGATGAATACTAGAAGTTGAAGGTAAAGTATTAGATATAAAAACTAGTGGTTTAATTCTATTCGCAGGTATTTTAAACGCACCAACTTCATCCGAAGCGAACACACCTAAATATTTAATAAGACTACCTAGCGAACCCTGTAAAACTGTCTCGATTTCTTTTGTATCCATCACACCTAGTCTCTAACATCGCACTGAATGACTCTATCTGAATCAATGGTTAAAATACCTTTCGTGTCACTGAACAGTAAAATCATGCAAGGGTGTGGTGCGACCGTGCCCAGCTTTATGGATATTCTCAAACTGGCCGAAATCTCAACGGGCATGGAATCTTCCACCCCTTCCGTAACAAAGCTGAAACAATAGATGGCTCTCCCATTTTTAAAACTATTATAGGTTATGAGGTTATCATGTCCCCCTCCTATCGACTTTTGAGTCTTGTAATACAATTGCGTGATAGCATTAGTAAAATTACAGTTGATGTGATACACCGTATTCCCATTAACTGTGATGTGCACATTATTCAAGTCATAAGCTCCGAAATATAAACTATTGGCCGTGTAATTCCCTGAAAATGTTTGCATGCTTATCATGGCCAGTGTAATCGTTTCAGGTATACAGGTATTGAAAGGTTGATCTATTAAAATGGAATCCTCGTTCTGCCCTATAACATACGTTTTATATAAAGTCTTATCAAATATATATTGTACTGGGTTAACTGCTAGAGCGGTGTTTAAAGCGGACATGGCGTTATAATGAGGGGTGACCCGATCAATCCACAACTTGGCCTTTTCTATATTTAGATCATTAAAGTGTCCGTCTGTGTGTGCACCCATCACCCAGTTGTTATTCGCCATTTCGAGCCTTATTCTCAAATCCACGGAATCTAGCAAATACATGTCTATACTCGCCAGATCTATAAGGAGTGGAAAGTACGTGTGAATTCCCCCCGCCTTAATGGAGCTCAACACCCGAGATTCCCACCTACTCAGCTGTCCGAAAGAAGCAGCAGCATAGGTCTGTGTAACACCATGCGTAACGTTAAAGTCATTGTGAAAAAACCCGCTTATACCAACAGTCGGTAGTGCGCTGGTTTTAACGCTCTTGAGCATTTTTATGTATGATTGATAATTAAAAACAGGACACGATTCCACCAACTTTTCATTCAAGAAAACAGAGACGGATTTAAAAAGCATATTACTTATACCATTTACCAGTGCAACATGTACATCGTCTGCTAACCGCACACCGGCCCTGGCCACTGTGATGTATAATTTCAAAGCTATACTCGATAAATCCAAGAAGGAACCGGTAATGCCATTAATACGAAACTCGATATAACTGTCTGTTTCGATTTACTGAATTGTTACTTGGTGTGAAATCCAACCTTTCCTTCGAATTAATCGAGCTTTCTATAATCCTACGTCTGTTCACATTCGGGAACAATTCTGAGATACCCGCGATATAGGAGGAGACAGGAACCTTGTTTCCCGTTCCAGGCAAGTTAGGAACAATGCCTGCCATTCCTGAAAAAAAATGCAAGAGGAGAGAGAATGTGCGCATGCACGCCAACGGGCAAAAGGTTAATGAATTAAAGAAGATCATACACATCCTTGTTATATTTACTTCTCGATTTAACCCTTCGATTCGTCATTCTCTTCTTCTTCTTCTTCTTCTTCTTATTCCCTCTCCTCGCAGCTGAGCTAGCGAGTGTACGATGTACTCCACCCCCCAACTTTTTCCTGGCGACCCTCCCACTTCCATTTAAAATTCGTCGGCTCATGCTTTTGAGAGCTGTCACTCCATGTCTTTTTAAAGATCCCTGCAAAGGCAACTGATCATTCACTACATCGGAAAGCACCGACCTGCCAAACTCTTTAACAGAAGGTTTAGCAACATTTAACAAAAAAGGGAGTACCCTACGTGCAATGACGGCAATTGCCGAAAATACACCCCCGCCCCTCCTATGACTCGGATAGAAAACTGAAATGTCTTCTAAACCCCCTCCCTTCCTTAAAGGTTCGGACAGCAATAATGCTTTAAATTCCACCTCAGAGGGTGGAGCGAAGACAACCCTCATACCTGTTAACTACAAAAAACTTTCAATCTCCTCCCCTGTTTTTGTTAAGCAGAGTGCGCATTTAAACGTTCCTAATTACGTGAGGTTGCAAAAGTAAATAATGAAAAACACTGAAAAGAAGGTGTTTTTATATGTACCTCTCTATCTGGGTCTTATATGAAGCACGCAGGTGACACTCGAACCGTTGTTGAAATGGATACGCCTCCCATTCTGGTCTGTGATAATGATCGAAATCTGTTCCAGGATGTTCGTGTTCAATGCTTTGTATACCGTATTGTGTATCCCCTTCCCTTTACCACTCTCTAATGTGAAACAATCCAATATATTTACTAGTTCACCTCCAAAAACAGTCGGTTGAATGATATCTGTGTACACGTACATATAATCTAAACCACAATTATCAGGTAAGGAATCATTAGAGAGGTGCACATTCAATGCCTCGAGGCCGTAAACTTCGTACGCTGTATTATTTTTAAAACCTAACAACCTGGCAGCTTTATCGCTGAATTTGACAGTCACACTTCTAATATGCCCCGCCTTCATGTTCCTCCTTCTAACGTGAGGGATGATAACTCTCCTGCTGTCTTCATCCCAACTGAATATATCACTGCTGTTGAAAACGTTTTTGTATTCAGTGTCAAAATAGACTTTTAAATGTTCAAAAACATCTTTGTTAAGCATCCTCACCAACCTTTTCATATCCCCCGCTAACATAGCTGTCGTTGGTCTATAGCTATAGGCATGCTTATCATTTTTACCACGATCAGTAACAAAGTAGAGGGTGAATTCTTCATCTCTCGATAATACAGCGTAATAAACGCCTGGAAACATGATCGAAGCGAGACCTACTTCATATTCGCTACCATTCGGCAGGAATATAGGAGTGGGTAACCTATTCACAAACCCTGATGGGGAGTTTCATACTTGTCCAGGCTGCTGAGACTGCTTGCATATATAATGTGTTCGCCTGCCATACTGATAATGTACTGCACACAATTTCCTTCATCTAGGTCTTATATGAAGGGTGCATGACACAGTTTTACCTGTAATAAACTTCACGTCTTCCCCTCTTCTGATTCGTTACAGCGATCGCGATGTAATCCACCGCATTCATGGTTATGGGTTTATAAACAGCATTATGTACACCTCTACTCGGTGCACATTCCTGCGTGAAACAATCCAGGATGTTTACAGTTTTATCACCCAGCGACGAAGGTTGAATAATGTTGGAATATAAGTACACACAGTCAATACTGTGATCATCGAGATATGAAATTCTGGAGAGATGATTTCTCATTGCCCCTGAACCATAAATCGCGTATGTCAATTATGTGTTAAGCCCTAACACTCGCGCTGCTCTAACACTAAACTTTACAGTGACTGAAACAATTCCTTCTACTTTTGCCACCTCGGCATCCACGCTTCAAATCATCGTTCCATGAAAATAATCCTTCCCTTCGCATAACACCTTGAATGTATGCACCGTAAAATGTTTCCAACTGTTCTGTAATGTCCGTATTGAGTGCTCTGGTCAATCTATTCATATCTCCCGCTAATAATCCGATGGCAGGAACATACGTGAAACCATATGAGCGAGGTGCCAAACCCTGATTTAAGGTTGCTTTAAAATGAATTGTGAAATCTCTATCTTCAGGTGTGACAGCGTAGTATTCATTTGGGAGTGTAACCCCTATAACACCCATTTCATATTCCACCTCTTTTGATAGAGTTATGGGAGTGGACAATTTGTTTGTGAATTTACAGGGCTGGTTTTCAGGAAATAAATCCAGACACAACCCGCTATTCACATATACAATGTAATCGCTACACATGTTGAATGTGCAATGCTGGTAATACACACGACTGCATACATATATATACCTCGCAACATAGAATGGATGAATAAAAAATTATGTATAAAATAAAAAAAACTGTTTTATTATACAAATTGCTTGGAACATACATACATACAGACATACACATATTAAATTACACTTTGGTAATCATTTTTACATTGGTGTGTCACACAGCTTGCCATGTTGAACGGCAAAGTTTAATTTCTCCGCGTTCACAATTTCCAGATGTTTCAGCTTGGAAGAGACTTCCATGTTTTGTTCAACCCACAAACATAATTTCTCCACGTCCATTATTTCCAAACGTTTCAATTTGGATGATGCGTCTTTCAACTTCACATCGTCCGCACACCTCTCTTCAAGGTGTGATAAAACAATTTCCATGATAGCGATGCAAGTGACTTTTCCGTGTCGTTTCATCTCCTCACCAAAGGAGACAATCGCAGGCAGGTAATGGTTTAACCAATCACAGTTCACACGACCACTTAGTCCTATCCCCGCAGCAAACAGAACATATTTCACATCCTCATGCGACACTTTATTTAACTGCGATTTCAAGCTCTTCAATGATGCGTAGAAGTGATTGTATCTCATTTCTCTCGTGTCGTTTCCCAACCTTTCTGCATGGTCTTCATCCTTGGAATACATTATACTCGTTTTGGCGAATTCGTTCTCTTCCACAGAAGCGCCAATTCCATATTCGGTTAACAACGTAGCAATGACGGGTAGGTCGGGTTCTTCCGCATTGAGTGTATTTTCCCCCTCGGGCACTCTCAAAATAGTGGTACCTTCTATCCCACGGTGGTGGAATTCAGCGTAACTCGTCCCAGCTCTGTTGTAACGGAGACCTGCAATGTCGGCGCAGGGGTAAACTCTCACAATGTCTTGAACAATGCCATAATTCCGGCACATTACACAGTTAGTAGCTATAACCAGGCAACACTCCTTCTTCTTGAACTTGGTCTCGGATAATCTCCCGAAAACCAACTTGCAAGGTGACGAAGCCATCTTGGAACTGTGAAAATTGGAAGGGTGTACACGTTAACGCTACACGAGCTGGAATACTAATGCCTCCACAAACTCCTTCAATTTTCCACACCCCTTCGTCTTCCCCTCTGTGATCTATCACACTAGGCTCCGCCCCCACCCTCTTGATTGAACAGGTTTATCTCCGAGCCCACCCCCAAGATCAAACATGATTGAACAGGTCTTAAACCTCGCGATAAGGGAAGGATTTGCCGCAGATAATTTGTGATATGCGTCAGAACGGTCACTCACTCGTGGAAAAGTTTATCGCTGGTGCTGCAGGATTGAACATGTTAATTTCTTGACTCATCAATATGGTTGCCACACGTTCACCTTTTTCTTTGCCACCTTGTTTTTCATTATTCTCCACCCTCCTCCTCCTCCTCCTCCTCCCCCTCCTTTCCTAGGTGAATTGAGCCATGGTTCTATCTGTTTTTTTATAGCTGAGTTTCTCACCATCTGATCTCTAATACCACCCCGTTCAATTATGTAGTTATAACAGGGTACATTGTTATTATCCGTCTTCTTATTCGCTTGAAATTCTCTTGCCACATCTAAAATGTTATATCCCATAAGCAGATGGGACAAGTCCCCTTCATTCCATTCAATCGCACCTGAATTTTGCAAGTGGTTAACCAAGGCAGTCACATATGGTATCAGACGATCTTTGAATAATATAGGAATAATACCAGTCAGGTCAGGATTAACTCTTTTGCGGGTAACTCCGCGGTTGAGCGCATTTATAATTAGCTGTTCTCCCTTCTTCACACGATCGTCCTCGTCAGGAGGTATAGGAGGTGGAGGTGTAACTGTTTTGGCGTCTGTTGGAAAATTCACATTTCTCTGCACGTTAAGAGGAATGGGTGTGACACCCGCCCCCACATTAAAACACCCTCCCCATCCTCCTCCTCCTCCCCCACCAGCGCTTTCTTCGCCGTCGGCATTGATGTTAACGTTATTACTATGGTTATTAACACTGTTGCTGTTGACGCATGTTTCCCGCTTTTGTCAACCTCTCATATGTGATAGCTGGTACAACGCAGAATTCCTTCATTTTTTTTTATTTTCTTTTTATTTTTTTTTCCTATTTTTAAAAAAGACTGCCTATCAAACTAGCCGCTAAAGGAAGTAATACGGACAGAATGGCGCCGCCTTTGCGACTCTTCAATATTTTTTTCTTCTTCGTTAATGACGTAGATTTCAGGGATATTTGACGGATCTCTCTCTTACACCTTCCGAGTTTTTTAATAAATGTTTTTTCTCTGCTCAGATTAACACGAAGAAAATTTCGGAAAATTTCAGATATGGTGGCGATAAATGCTTTGCTTAATGTTGGAATTACTCTACTCCTCTCGGAGAGGGATAAACGAGAGATGAATAAAATAAAATCTTTGTTTTTACGTATTAAAACCTCCTTTTTACAACTCATGTCCGCACAATTTGTGATTCGTCAACCCACGAATTAAATTGTGCGGGATAACCCTTCCAATTGACATAATACTGCGTTTTGTTGCCTCTCCTCCTCCTGTTTAAGATGGTGATGTCATAGATTTCGGGTAATTCGGTAGGTATTAATTCTTCTCTGTAGAATGTGCCTTTTATTTCGTCTCCCGCTAAATCTTCTAAGATGTAAACTGTGGGATTTTGCAGAGTTACGAGCTTCTTGATTTTAAAAATTTCTAGTGTTTTGAACAGTATACCCCCTCCTGAAAACTGCGTTCCGGTTTTCGTCAGCTATACGTTCGGTGTCTCCAACGTTCAAGGATGAAGTGACGAGATTCGTTGTGGGAAAAGCGTTTTTATTCATTCTCAAGAATTGATTTTAATGTCCACTTGTGCGGTGAGTTGTTATAACTGTTAACTATGTCTCGCAGAACATTGATATATTTCAACGTGTTGTTGTGTGTGAGGTATCTGTATATGCGGTTTTTAATAGTTCTTATCACCCTTTCAGCTATAGAAGCTTTAATTTCCCTCGAATAGACGCTATATAACAATACATTTTTACTTTTCAGATAATTCCTTACATGTCGGTTAATAAATTCCCTACCTTCATCACTGTTCAAGCGAGACAGACCTGAAAAATCTGTAGATTCTGTAATCGTTTTTAGCACATTCCACACAGTAAGGCCATCCCTCTTTTTCAAGGGAGAATGCATAAAAACCTCGAAAATTGATCAATGAAAATTAGGAGATATTTATAACCTTCATTGTGTCGAGCCAGTTTCGACATGTCCGCCAAATCCGTGTTGGCCGCCGCTCGAGGTTTAGTTGATATGATTTTCCTTCTAAGGAAACGTTTGCGCGTGCTCTTGTGCAAGGTATATGAAGGTTGACTCTTTAAAAATTAACGACGTCCGCTCTAGTCACGTTTTTGTCTACCTTCCTCGCTGCTTTGAGTAGCGCATTCACACCGCTGAAACATGATGGTTGTGTCACATTGCCATATAAATCCTAAGCAGTCGTAACTGTTCTTCAGTCATGTTTGTAAGCGATTTGATATTCGGTCTCTCCGAGAATATTCGTTCTGAGCTGCAACAATTCAGGTGTTGACGGTGCGAAGTCTACTAATAGATAACCGTATCGGTTATGTGTTAAAGCTTTTTTGTATATGTCAGAAAACTCCGCACCTCTCCGCCGACCGAACAACTGCCTGCCCAAAGTTTCAATTTGACCAATGTCACGATTCTTCATGAGGATGTAATGGAGCAATTGAGACTGATGCTCCTACTAAATTTACCCGAGTGAAACACGTTCTGGGTTATGAAGATCACCGATATATTCGAATGCCGTCCAGTGGTGAATGGTTGGGTCACGAATTTATTGTCGCTAGCTTCGAGAAAACAATCATCAAGTACAAATAACAGTCCTTTACTACCACCCTCCACTCCTCTTTCCGTGTAATCGAAAGGGTTCAATATCTCTTTGGATACTTTTAATTTGGTGCTTATGGTGTGATGACTTTCCAGAGGGTGTCCACTCACCCCACAATATAAAATACAGTGAAAGTTAGCCTCATACATTTCTATTATGTTTTGACACAACACAGATTTGCCACTATTGCTGAAAACTGCTATGATAATCTGCGCAGGAACAGCGAAAAAGTTTAAGATTTCTCCTTGGAAAGGACCAGCTTCCATGTTTAAAGTTCAAGGTGTACTGAGAGGATGGGATGATCTGCGTGTTGTTATATATTAAGGTGAAGGTTGTAGAGAAAAATGAAGGTTGTAGAGAAAATTAATTTTAATAAATAACGTTTTTTTATTGACATATGTATATATTACAGGGCATATACATGTGTATATTTTTAGCTGGTGATGGTTATATACAAGCGAGCATTTGTTTTTTTATTCACAGAGCAAGTGATGCAATACTCTGACCATAAAACATATTTACATTATTTGAAAATTACATATATAGAATATATATATACCATAATATATATATATATATTATTTATATATATATATATATATATATATATATATATATATATATATATATATATACATATATATATATATATATATATATATATATATATATATATATATATATATATATATAAATATATATATATATATATACAACAAGGCATTTAGGCTGAGTGAGTGACGTGTATACTCATACTATGGTACATATTTACATTAATTGAAAAACTGTACATTCTTCTCACACGCATCTACTAAAGCTCAGGCGTCTTTTCTTGACAGGTGGGAAGGGCATCAGCTTAGCCCATGCAGGTTGCAACAGCTGTTGCTGCTGCTGCTATTGCTCATCCACCAATTTGCTGTCCACTCTCCGTCTTTTAGAACAACCTTTTATCCGGGGGTACTGAATCGCCAAAGTAAAGGGTTGTACATCAGGAATTCTGGATGTACTTGGCATAGGTGGAGGAAGGGCGGCGATGGTGCTCGAGGTGATGTGTTATCATCTTCGCTAACGGCTTCCTCTAACTCGCTCGCTGCAATCTGTGGATGTCCGTAAAGTGAAAGATTTAAATGGAGTGAGGTAATATCTCTTGTCCTCTAAAGGACATAGAGCTACCTTTTTCTGCTGGGTGTGACACATTGTTCCTGCATCATCTGCAAATTGTGCACTGTAGTGTGCATAATCTCATTATTTTTATTACATCCAGGTATTGACTATGACTAATGGTTTTTTGCCTGCAACTTTGAATCCCCTTTAAAGTATTGCACCGACTGTTTTGTGTTTCGTAAGAATACACTTTAGGTTTAACACCGATGAATTCTCTGATGAGTTCAGCTCCTGTTTCGACTTTAACAAGTCCGAGTTTTCCCTGGCGCAAACTGTCATACGCCGTGTGAGTTTTAGGGAAGTTACTCAAATCCAAATGGGGTTTGAGCACATCCTTCAATTCGCGTGTGAGATCCTCCATTTCCACGGAGAAGATCAAACTGTCGGTGTCAGTGTACAGAAGCTTAACTCTCCCGCCATACAGTTTTTGAAGAACGTCATAGCGGAACTTGTACATCATGTCCTTTGCCAGATCCAGTATGCTGAATCAATATAGATCGAGGGATTCAGCTTTGACAGTCTCTTTGCAGTGTTTCACAATGTACCGGTATTCCTCAACCTCTCAAAAGATTTGTACGTATGCTTAGACACATTTCTAAGCAGCGAGCTTTCGTTGGTGGTAACAACAGTCCTGGTGGAATAGTTTAAAGGGTTTTAATGGTTACACCAAAAGACCATTCATCAAGATTTTGATGGTGTTCCTCTTGTCGGGGTCCATTTCTTTCGCTCTCCTCTCTGCATTCTCAGTGATGTATTCCCTCAAATAATATCCCTGCTTGAACTTGTAAACTTTCCTTATCCTCTCCACTTCCAACCTGAGTCTTATCAGCGTTTGTAAAAGAGGAAGACAGATCAGATGGTTGCACATTGGCAAATGTGTACCCACCAGTTTGACATTCTTCTTAGGCAGCTTCACATTGAATTTTTCCAATAGACTTTAGTGTATGGGGAGAGGTGTTGGAAAGTCACGTTCATATGTTGCAAGGCCAAAGGGAAGTCATCAGTCCGGAGGAAGTCTCTAACCTTCTTGGTATCGAGGAGGATGAAGTAACCGTATTCCCCTGCGAACTGATGCTCGTGATATCGCTGGCAATAAAACTCTCAAGTTCTTGGTTTTTATATCTGATGAGGATAAAGACTAGTAAATCAACATAATTCACCCATTTTAAAATTAGGATTTAACTCGGGATTGTTGGCTATGGACTTTGGACTGACTGCAGAAACCACCTCTAATGTTGTTGGAAATCAACTGGTAAGTTTCCCGTCAGAAATTAGGGAAGGCGCGTTCGTGAAGAGTGAAGAAATGCATCTAGAGAGAGAGGTAGAGGTTAAATAATAGATCGAGTCTAATCCAAATTGCACGTAAGCAACATTCCTCCAAGCTGAGTAAACATCGCACAATAATCCCACATCCATAACCAAATATAAAATGGTATAATCAAGCAGGTTAGTACACTTTGCAGCCTTCCACACTTTGAGACGTGCTCATCCTTCGTTTTGTTTTCCCCCGTCAGTGAGGAATTGAAATGCACTGAGGGACACCTGTTTTTCAAAATCATAAACATAGGGTAATACTGTTTACCCGTACTTAAAAATCAGTTCTGTGCACTCGTCGGGATATTTGGATAACATCCGACGTGTGATTTCCAGTGACCCCTTCTGTTTAATATGGCTCGAAGCGAGACTGATAGCCTCCTTTATCATGTTCAAATTATCCATCAATCGGATGTTACCCGTTTTCAGTGCATAAAATGTATCAATCACGTTTCAAAATTTCACCCATTTTGGCGGACATGAGGGCGGCATCATAAAATTATGTACTAAAACGGGTAGGATCTTTCAACTTGTTTCACATTTAATTTCCTCAAATAACCTGGCCCAGTTCAAAAATCGTCGACACACTGTGTCTGTGTTGGTATTCGCCGCTTCTGCCATCGGTGATGACGTAGCAATAGGCGACGCTTTCTGCTTCAAACGATTCTTGGTTTTCATCTTCTTCCGGCTGTCTGTTGTACGCCTCAAAATCTAAGAAGGCGATGTGTGAGCTTTTATTCAGCGCTTTCACTTTGGTGAACTGTTTAAACTGGCCAGGTTCAGGGTATAGAATGGTGGTTCGGGTTGAACATCTTTGGGTATGAGCGTCGCGAATGGCTGGAGTTTTGAAGAGAGTGAGGCAATTGTGACACACGCCCGCTGCATGGTCACGCATACCTGATTTCAAACGGTGGAAAGTATCTACGAAGGTTGACAAATCCTTGATGAGGGCGACACGGTCATCAGTGATCATCAGTAGAGGAACTAGTCGGGGTCATGATTTATTGCCCCCTTTTCTGGCGAGATGCACTGTCCAGTGTTTTTTCTGTCCCTTTCCCATGACCACTTCACTCAATTTATATACATAAATATTAAGGTTGTTATCCTTCTCTAACGTTTTGAAGGTATCACTGTTCACAGGTATGTCGGGTGTGTTTAATGGTGAAGCGTTTCAAGTTTATTCGTCTTTTCACATCTCGGGTGAGATTGCGGTTAGGATCATCATTTCCCTCGAGTATGCTGTACGCTTCTAAAGCTGTAATGACGCAGTTGTACCCCGAATTGATGTTAACGATTTGTCCACCACCCCTAACTCCTGTGGGATACTCGAAAATTGGCCATGTTCAACAATTCTCACTGGGAGATCTTGATCTGTACACTGCGCAATGATGTAATGCGCCAACCTGAACCTTCACTCAAGTTTAGTCTATCTTCCAGATTGCTCGCCACATATTCGATAGCCTCGTCTATCACATCGAGTGCAGTGTCCACCAATGTTAACCTGGTAGGGTATTAATGTAAAAAGAACCAGTTTCACGAGTGGCACTGGCACCCGTCATTCCCTCTCTGCTGATGACAATGCACAAGTATAGCATGGCGCTATTTACATTCAGGTTGTTGAGAGTACGCATAACCTCCTCGGCGAGTTGCATTCGGTTAAGTCTGAGTGCCGTTGTCACACTGATGTGCGTTCCCACCGCAGTCGAGTATGTGATGGCACTCACAATCCGGTTGCCTACCTCTCCTTCCCTGTCAAGCAACAGTGCTTCCTGCTGCTGGGACACTCGCTGTTTGGCACCGCCTACTCAACAGTGTCTTCCAGCATTCGCTGCAGATGTTTCCATCGCATTTGCTTCACTCGGTGGGGGTGCGATGGTCGGCGGTGGAGGTGCGGCAGAGGCATTCGAAGTGGAGGTGGAGGAGGCTGCGAAATAGGGGTGGCTGTGGTGAATTTTAAAAGTATCAAAAGAATGTTTTATATGTAAAAGGTGACAATGTTTTATTTTATGGAGACTGGTCAAAATGAATTATTCTTACCAGATACAGGAGTAGCTGTGTTCTCTCCTACAGAGGTTACCCTTGCTTCGCTCAGTAGAGGAGTAGTGCGGGTGTTAGGAGAGGCTGCAGAATAGGAATGGCTGTGGTGAATTTTTAATTATAAAATGGAAAGTTTTATATGTAAAAAGTGTGGTAATATTCACGTAGACTGGTGTTGCATCATATATGAAAAAAAATTAAATTATTATTATTATTATTATTATTATTATTATTATTATTATTATTATTATTACCAGAGCTGAGAGAAGTGTTCTCTCCTGCAGGGATGAGTCTCGGGTTCGGTCCTTTCTGACCTCTCTCACTGCTTCTTCTTCTTCCACCATTAGTGCTACTCTTCCTCCTACGCAATGTCTTTGCCACTGATGGTATTAATAAATCCCATGGCATTGGCTGTTCACTACTGCTCGAGCTGTCATCGCCACTGCTGGAACTGCTGGAATTACCCATCTCTGCTGGCGGGATGTTGCGGAGTATAGCTACGCGTTCTGTGAACTGATATCCGTCTCGGCAAACTCATACATTATATAGCGGGACGTCACTCCTAATCAAACTCTTATCGATAATGTGGGATTAATAACAGATACATACCTAATCAGACTCTTATCGATAGAGTGGGATTAATAACAGATAGTTTATAATGCTTCAACTCTTATCAGTGATACACCTCTTCATGAGTCACGCGGCGGGTCTAAATCATATCAGCAGCGGATACCTAATCAGACTCTTATCGATAGTGTGGGATTAATAACAGTTAGTTTATAACGATTCAACTCTTATCAGACACACAGCTGTGGTCGAGTCTCACAGTGGGGCTCTCTAATATCAGTTCAGATCTGTTCGGCAAGGTGTCTCCTCCTCCTAATCAGACTCTTATCGATAAAGTGGGATTAATAACAGATAGTTTATATTGATTCATCTCATCAATCATGCGACAGTTGATGAGTCACTCAGTGGGCCTCTCTCATATCAGTTCGGGGACCTTTTCCCCTACTTACTACATAATTTTTTTATATATGCATGTTATTTTCGAAAGCAAAAATATAAAAATAAATTGCATGTTATTTTCTTCACCAAAAATATAAAAAATAAAATAAATAATAATTGAGGACGACAAATGACACCCTTTCTTGAGGATGCCAAATGTTCAGGACGTCAAAATGTTCAGGACGCCAAAATGTTCAGGACGCCAGGATGCCAAATGGCACCTTTTCCCCTACTTACTACATAATTTTTTTATATATATGCATGTTATTTTCCAAAAATATAAAAATAAAACTGCATGTTATTTTCTTCACCAAAAATATAAAATATAAAATAAATAATAATTGAGGAAGCAAAATGACACCCTTTCTTGAGGACGCCAAATGTTCAGGACGCCAAAATGTTCAGGACGCCAGGACGCCAAATAGCACCTTTTCCTCTACTCGCGTCCACTGCAACATTATGTCTATCCTCTATATACCTAAGCTTGGCATCAAAATCCTTGATTGTCAGATACCACCTAGCCCTTTTAGGGAAAAGATCTGGCTTATTGAAAAGTTCCAATAATGGCTTATGATCCTCAAGGACCTCTACTTGATTGGGCATCAATAACATCTTAAAATGAACCAAACTAGACACTACGGCAAAGGCCTCTTTATCCACCACTGACCATAGCCGTTCATTACTACCCCATGTCTTAAACTTCCTACTGTAAGATGCAATCAGATGGAGTCTTCCATTGAACTCATGCATAAGGCATGCCCCTATACCATTGTAACTAGCATCTGTCACTAACGTGAAAGGACGTTCCAAATCAGGAAACTTCAACACTGGGGGATTCACTAAGGCATCCTTAATCTTCTGAAAAGCTATTTGCTGTCCATCTCCCCATACAAACTGCACATCATGAAGGATGGTTCAGTCCGGGTTTGTGTGGACTTTAGGAAGTTTGAACGAAAAAACCATTTGTTATCGTTACACTGTGGAGTGTTTGCCAGATTTATTCGTTGAGATTGGGGGCAAGAATATTTATTCTTCAGTTGGTCTGATGTAGGGGTACATGAAAGCACTGCTTAAAGAAGAGAGTCGCAAGTATACAGTGTTTTCTTTGCTGAAGGGACACTATGAGTTCATGAGGATGCCGTTTGGTTTATCAGGTAGTCCTATGACATTTATGAGGTTAGTGAATGCAGTTTTGCATGGGTTGTTGGGGAAGTCCATTTTTGTTTACACAGACGATATCTTGGCTGCCACTGATTCTGAAGAGGAACATTCAGAGGTTCTTAGGGAAGATTTTAGGAGGCTTAGGTTAGCTGGTTTGAAGATAAAATTAGCTAAATATAATATTCTGAAGAAGCAGATAATATATTTGGGTCATCTCATTTATAAAGAGTGGGTTAGAGTGAATGAGGATAAAGTTAGGGCAATTGTAGATTTACCCACTCCCAAGAATAAGAGATTCAGTCTTTCTCGGACAGGGCTGTTTTTTTTCATAGATTTGTGAATGGTTTTTCTACTTTAGCATCTCCTTTGACAGATGTCCTGGGGGACAATGTACAGTATGGGGTAATGGACAGCAGTCAGCCTTTCAGAATATTAAGGATGCTTTAGTTAGTCCCCCAGTGTTGAAGTTTCCTACTTTTGAGCGTCCTTCCACTTTGGTGACAGATGCCTGTCACGATGGCAAAGGGCCCTGCCTTATGCAAAAGTTCGATGGAAGACTCCATCTGATTTCATTTTACAGTAGGAAGTTTAAGACACAGGGTAGTAATGAACGGTTATGCTCTGTAGTGGACAAGGAGGCCTTTGTCGTAGAGTGTGGTTTAGTTCATTTTAAGATGTTACTGATGGGCAATTAAGTAGAGGTTCTTACAGATTATAAACAATTGTGGGATCTTTTCAATAAGCCGGATCTTTCCCCTAAAGACAGGTGGCATTTGACAATCAGAGATTTTGATGCCAAGCTTAGGTATACAAAGGGTAGACATGATGTTGTAGTGGATGCCCTTAGTAGAAGTTTTTCTGATTCGGATAGTTCTCACGAATGTTATATATCTGGAGATTGCATGGACTGGGATATTAGTTTAGTAGAATCTAAACAGGATGAGGATGAAGTTTTGGCAGACGCAAAAGTGTTTCTTAGAGGGGAATTAGTTAGGAAGGGTTATAAGTTGCCTTTTGTGGGTCTTGAATTAGAGGGTAATTTGTTAGTTAGGGAAGATTAGAAACAGACAGAAATAGTGAGGATAAGGATGATACAGCACAAGTAGTTGTCCTTAAGAGTTTAATACCTAAGTTTATAGATATTGTTCATTGTAGGTCTGGCAGTCTGCATTTGGCAATTGAGAAGATGTATCAGAATATGCAGGGAAAATTCTTTTGGAAGAGTATGCTCTCATCAGCGGAAGACTTTGTGAGAGGTTTTTCGGTTTGTAATGCATGTAAGCCATCGAGGGTCGTTTCTTGTAAATTGGGTTTGTTTCTTATTCCCAGTAGACCGTTTTCTCGTGTCCATATGGACATACTTTCCATTTTCTGTGAGTCTAGTTATGGGCACAGATATTTGTTGGTTATTGTGGATGATTTAACTAGGTTTGTGGGGTTCTTGAGGTGCTGATTATGTAAGAGGTGCAAAAGAAACGAGCAGGTAAAAGTTACTGCTGGTTTATTACAGATTCAGGCAGTTTATAAAGTGGCCGACTGGCGCCGAACCGCGGAAGACAATGACATTGAGCGTGACCTGAGGTCAAAAACAATTAACACTAATATACGGCGAACAAGTACAATTTACAATACAAAAACATACAGAACTCCAATATGGATACAGTCTTGATGCCTGCGAGTAAAGAAACATACGATACATAATTTATGACAGTTGGACAAATACATATAAAGTTGAAATGGTAGAAAATGCGTGACCTGGCACGTTAGGCGTGACGAATTGAGTGCGAAGATAGTGGGAAGTCACCAAAGAAAACTTGCTCAGCGGAGACTTGATTAATGACGCCTTCGAAGCACTCCGCTGACGTCAATGTGGTGACTTTACAAATACTCCCCCCCACCCCCAAAGACGTGGGACACATCTGACTAATCTGTGTATCTGCTGGGACACTGAAGGGTGCCACGGCTTCTTGAGGACAACGGAGGGGCCTCCCGCGAGTGAGGGTGCTGGGCTGCTGGTGCGGGCGGGCCCTTCCTGGGATGGCCACGTGCCCGCTGTTTGCAGGGGCCTGGGCGTGGCGAAGGGTGGCTGGGCGGGGAAGGTGCTGCGGTGACGTCGGTGCTCTCCTCCAGGAAGGCTGGCTTTAATCAGTCTACTGAAACCCAGTCGTTCCTCCCGGGGAGTGCCAGCAGGAACGCCTTGCTGTTCCGCTCCAGCACACGGAAGGGGCCCCTGTAGGGCCTGATCAGTGGCGGGCGGACGCCGTCGACCCTAACGAAGACGTGGGTGGCGGATGACAGTTCTGGCGGTGTGAAGGTGGCCGACCTGCCGGTGTACGTGCACTTGCAAGGGGCGAACTTGCCGGCCACGTCGCGGAGCCTCTGCAGTGATGGGATGTGGCAATCTTCTGTCAAGAGTTCGCCCGGGACCACGAGGGGCTCTCCGTAGGTTTTTCTGGCTGCGGACGGGGTGCCGTCGGCTCTGGGGGCAGTTCTCAAACCGAGGAGGACCCACGGCAGCTGATGTTTCCAGTCCTCGGCGGTGCACCAGGCCATGAGGGACGCCTTCAGGGATCTGTGGAACCGCTCGACCAGGCCGTTGGCTGCCGGGTTGTACGCCGTGGTGGTGTGATGCGTGGTCCCCAGCAGCTGAGCCAGGGCGGACCATAATTCGGTTGTAATGTGGTCCAGGACGCCGAAGAGGCTAACCCAACTGGAAAGCAGGGCCTCGGCACACGCGCTGGCGGTGGCTTCTTGCATAGGTGTGGCTTCGGGCCACCTTGTCGAGTGGTCTACCACCGTCATGAGGTATCTGGACCTGCCTGATGGGGGAAGGGGCCCGACGACGTCGACATGAATGTGGCCGAAGCGGCGCTCTGGCTGCGGGAACTCGCCTACCCCAGACTGCGCGTGACGACCCACCTTGCTGGTTTGGCACTGCAGGCACTGTTTCGCCCAGGACGTGGCGTCCTTCTGCACCCCGTGCCAGACGAACTTTTTTGAGAGCAGCTTGGCCGTAGTTCTGCCAGAGTGATGTGAGAGGCCGTGAATTATGTTGAATACCTGGCGGCGGCATGAGGCTGGAACCAAGGGGCGGGGCTGACCCGTACTGATGTGGCAGAGGAGACTAGGGCCTCCGGGGGCGAGGGTCATGTCCCACCACTTACGGGATGTGATAGCGGTGCGGTAGGCTGGGGTTTCTGGGTCCGCGGCCTGTTCTCTGGTGAGGTCTTGGTAGTTTACTCCGAGCTGCACTGCGTTCAACTTGACTCTGGAGAGGGCGTCTGCTACAAGATTTTTCCTGCCGGGGAGGTACCTGACGGAGCAGGTGAATTTGGCTATGGCTAAGAAGTGGCGCTGCTGCCTGGAAGACCATGCGTCCCCTTGCTTAGTGAAGGCGTGAACCAATGGCTGGTGGTCCGTGAAGATTGTGAAGGGCGTCCCCTCCAGGAGGAACTTGAAGTGCCGGACTGCACGGTACATCGCGCAGTTCCCTGTCAAAGGTGCTGTAGCGGGTCTCTGCGGGATTGAATTTCTTGCTGAAGAAGGCGATGGGCTGGGGGGCGCCGTTGATGACCTGCTCCAGGACAGCACCACAGGCGACGTTACTGGCATCCGTTGTTAGCTGGAGAGGTGCCTTGGGATCCTGGTGTGCCAAGGCTGTTGCCTCTGCGAGGGCGGCCTTCGTCAGGGAGAAGGCCTGCTGCTGGCTGGGTCCCCAAGACAGGGACTTTGGTTGGCCTTTGAGAACTTCCGTCAGGGGCCCGTGGTGTGTGCGATCCCGGGGATGAACTGCCTGTAGAAGTTCACCATCCCGAGGAACTCCTGGATGGCCTTGACGGAGGTGGGGGTTGGGAACCTGGTTACGGCTGCTACTTTTGATGTGAGTGGGCGGACGCCTGCCGGGGATACCTCGTGGCCCAGGAAGTCGGCTTTCTGGACGCCGAAGGTGCACTTGTCAAAACGGACGACGAGGCCATTCTCTTGGAGGCACCGCAGGACTGCCTGGATGTGCTTTTGGTGTTCACTGTGAGACCTGGAAAATATGAGGATGTCATCAACGTAGCAGACACAGAATTTCAGGTCCCCGAGGATGCTGTCCATGAGCCGCTGGAAGGTCGCCCCGGCATTTCTCAATCTGAAGGTGGAGAAGGCGAACACGTAGGACCCGAACGGCGTGATGATGGTGGTCTTTGGTATATCCTCTGGTGCGACAGGTACCTGAAAGTATGATTTAAGAAGGTCCAATTTAGTGAATACCTTGGCTCCATGAAAGGAGGCCGTGAGGTCCTGCATGTTGGGCAAGGGGTAGTGGTCGGGCTCCATTGCAATGTTGAGATCGTCTGTAGTCGCCGCAAGGTCTCCATGAGCCGTCCAGTTTCTGCACCATGTGGAGGGGGGAGGCCCACGGGCTGGAGGCCTTTCTGCAGATTCCCATCCGTTCCATCTCTGCAAATGCCTTCTTCGCCTCCTGAAGGCGCTGTGGGGGAAGCCTTCGGAACTTCGCATGTGTCGGGGGGCCTTTAGTTGTTATGTGGTGGTATATGCCATGTTTGGCTGGGGCCCCGGGGACTTGTCGAAGTTCGGGCTTGAACACTTCGGGGAACTCCGTCAGCAGGTGTGCATACTGGTGGGGTGCGACGGAGCTGATGGTGGGTGCCTCGGGTCCCACTGTTAATGGGAGAGACCGGCAGGAGTCAGTATCGAGGAGGCGCTTACGCCCCACATCGACTAGCAGGCCGAAGTGCGCCAGGAAGTCAGCCCCCAGGAGCGGGGTTCCTACGTCCGCGACGATGAAGTCACAGGAGTAATTCTGGCTGAGGATGGAGATCGACAGGGGCCTGGTGCCATAGGAGAGGATGGGGGATCCGTTGGTGGGCGTCAGGAAGGCGGCCTGGTCTGGTTTCTGGTTGCGGTCCTCCCTGGATGCCGGGAAGATCGATCTAAAGGCCCCTGTGTCAAGCAGCATCATCCTGCCGGAGACGGTGTCGCAGACATAGAAGCCTACTGGTTCTGGGCCCCTGGGTTTTTTGGTTGCCATGGCAGTTTGTCCTGCTGGCCGCCGCCACCCCCGTTTTTTGAACGGGCAAGCGAGCAGGGCGGCACGCCCAGGGAACTCCATTTGTTGTGGGGCAGTGGACGCCTCCTGGCGACGGCGTTGACGCCCTGCTCTGTTTCTTCTTCTGGCTGGACGGAGTTGACCGACTGTGTGGGCGCTTTTAGCCGCTGTGTGGCCTGCACGCAGTCCGTGAAGTGCTGCGCCGTTTCTATGAGGTTGTCGAGAGGCATGGTGTAGGGGTGAGGAATCTGGGTGCGGACCTCTGGGAGGAGCTGGCAAAGGTAGATCTCACGTGACAGGCTTATTTCCTGCTGCTTTTTCGTGCCGTCGAAATCTGGTAGTGAAAGAAGGTATTCGACCATGCTCCATGCGTTTCTTGCGTTGAGGTCATGCCGTGGGTTGATGGCAAGGTCAATAGCAAGGGTAGCCCACTTGGCGATAGGTAGGGAGCACGTTTCGAGGAGGATCTTCTTCGTGACGTATGTGAGGGGTGTGTGTCGGGCACCCACGAGACGAGTTTTCTGTATACCTCCTCTGGGAGGGCGTTAAGGACCGTGTCGGCCTGCAGGATTTCGTCCATCAGGTGCGCCACCCTGAAGTGGCTCTCGACCCTATGCAGCCACATTGTTGGGTTCCCCTGTATAAAAGGTGGCAACTTTATGGTCAGGGCGGCCCGCGACTGTGTTGCTGGGCCATGGAGTGTTCGGGGCGCTGGCATGGGTGTGGAGGTGCGGGAGGGCCTCAGTGCGGGGACGGGTGCGGCTGAGATGGGTGGAAGGTAGACCTCCGAGTCCGCGAGGTCCGCAGTTAGCTGCACGAAGGAGGGGATGCCCGCGTCCATGCTCGCTCTTTGCCCTCTTACTGGAGTGGGGTACTCGCGTCAGAACGCACTTTCGTGTGCCGTGTGGGTCCGTTAGTGATGCTGATGGTTTTGCCGACGAGAGCCAGCACACTCAAACGCTGGTTACAGCGCCGTGTTTAGCCTGCTAAGAGCGTTGGAGAGTTCCTGGAGCCAAGACTGAGTCGCAGTGTCAGTCCGCTAATGGCTCCGGGATACTCCGGGGGTCACCACTGTAAGAGGTGCAAAAGAAACGAGCAGGTAAAAGTTACTGCTGGTTTATTACAGATTCAGGCAGTTTATATAGCGGCCGACTGGCGCCGAACCTGAGGTCAAAAACAATTAACAATAATATACGGCGAACAAGTACAATTTACAATACAAAAACATACAGAACTCCAGTATGGATACAGTCTTGATGCCTGCGAATAAAGAAACATACGATACATAATTTATGACAGTTGGACAAATACATATAAAGTTGAAATGGTAGAAAATGCGTGACCTGGCACGTTAGGCGTGACGAATTGAGTGCGAAGATAGTGGGAAGTCACCAAAGAAAACTTGCTCAGCGGAGACTTGATTAATGACGCCTTCAAAGCACTCCGCTGACGTCGATGTGGTGACTTTACAATTACAGATAATGGGAGAGAATTTGTGAATAAGACGTTAGTGTGTCTTGCAGATGTATAGACCGTAAGCTAATGGGTTATGTGAACGGGCCAATAGGAAGGTAATCGAGACTCTCAGAATTACTGTAGGGGGCAATGATGTAAACTGGGACTGATATATTCCACAGGTTCAGCATAGCATCAATTCTATGGTTAGTCACACCATTGGAATGTCTCCCACTGAAGCACTATTTGGCTACCCAGCACATGGCACGTTTGATTTACTACCTATTCCATTGGGAGATGATACAGTTAAATCGCTGATCTCTGCTAGTAAGGAGTGATATGTGCGTCTTGCTAAGAATCTTGAGTTGAAAACTCAGGATAAGGTTGACAGGAGCAACACAAGGCCAGATAGAGTTAAAGTTGCTATGGGAGATGGGTTTTTTGTGAAAATAAATCTTAGGAACCAGTTGAATTATAAACTAGGTCCTAAATTTAAGGGTCCTTTTCGGGTTGTAGAAGTAAAGAAGGGGAATAGATTTGTTGTTCAGGATGAAAATACGGGAGTGCCTCGGTTGACAACTCTAAAATTAAAAAGACAGGTTAATGGGAATCTTATGGGTTAATTCTTGTGATGTACTGTTGTTTCTGATCATTTTTTCTCTTTTTTTAATGGGTTTTAAAGGTGTGTGATTTGTATTTTGTTTTTAACTGGGGAGGGCATCACTCGTAGGGTTATTCAAATCTTTAATTGTCCAAGTTCAGTTTTTTTTTGTGTGTGTGTTGTTGCAATACTTAGTTAAATTAGGTGCATAAAACCATAGAGTTTTATAGAGATATGGGTTTCTTTTTTTGTTTGTTTTTTTCTTCCTTGTTTCGAGATCTGGTAACTTATAAGTTTCTTCTAGGAGTAAGAGGGCTGTGCCATTGCTAATTGCAGCCAATATTGTTATAGGATCGATTGCTAGTATGTCAATTACTAAGCTGGTGAGAATTGAACAGGTATCGGCAGAATTAGCTAGCCAAGGTATAACTTTGATGACTTTATGAGACAGTAATGAGAAATTATGAGAGGGTTTTGAGACATTAAGGACATCTTTAAATGGGTTATTGGTCACAGTTGATAGGATGGGGGGAGACTTAGATGTTACGATAGTTTTGTCTTCTTGTCAAACCACCTTGTTGAATGTTGAGAAAGAAGCGGATCATCATTATTGGAAGTTGAAATACAGGTTAAGGCAGTGGTTGCCGCTTCTAAGGGGCGAATTTTTGGAGATATTTTACCTCTCAGGTCTTTAGAGTCGACTTTAATGAATGCAGCATATCTGTATAGTTCTCAGTTAACTTTTATTGGGGAGAATTTGTATTGTTATTATAGTATTTTAAAGTGTGTGTCTGATACGGGGTTGCCTGTGGAAATTCCAGTTAGTAACGTGAAATTGTTTCATAGTTATATCACACGACATTTCTCTAGTAATAGTATGGGATAGTGAGGAGACTATGTACCTTTTGGGGGACCAGTTTCAATCCTCGGCTGTTAACTATAAGCCAAGATGTGTTTTAGTTCATGACAGATATATTTATGACAGTAGTATCTTTACACTCATAAATGCTGACTGGTTAGGATGTGAAAAGATGTTAATAAATAATCAGACTCCTTCTGACTGTGACTTTCGAACATTCCAACACAAGTACAAGGTGGCCTCTATGAAGCTTCTCAACGCGGTGTTCTGTAGGCGGTATGAAGTCTCCATCTGGTGCCATAATTCTTTGGATACTTTTCTTCTATGAGGATCCCGTCTCTTCAATGCAGCATGTAGGCTAGTCATGCCGAGGTTTTGAGTTCCGGGCAAGAGTGTCTTCAACTCTACTACTCGTATCTTCATGTGGCATTTTCATGGGGAACACCAAGTTGTGCCGGTACCACCTTTAAGGGAAGTGATCACCTCAATTCCACCACTTCCTCCAGTGCCAGAAGACGAACCTTTCCTCGTGCCAAATCAGTACCTCCTCATAGCTATTTTATCGGGAACTGGGGCCTTTGCCGTCCTACTCTTCGTGAAGTGGGGTATTTGTCGTGTTCAAAAACATTGCATGAATAAACCCTCACCTGAAGATCAGCCTGCCAAGGGTGTGGCTGTCCATTTGGTGCACAGATCTGGAAAATAATAGCTGCTATTTCCCTAGTGCTGGGGGCAGCACTTCTTTGGGCAGCCGAGCAT
>NC_089751.1:841679-846679 GCF_040412425.1 Macrobrachium rosenbergii
ACTGGACTTTGACTTATATTGCCCTATTGCAAGTTACGGTGTAAGACTATAATGTGAATGATCTTTTGGGAACTTGAGTATTACATTTTAATCCATCTCTTATTTCTTGCAAGCAAGTTATGTTAGATTTTGTCAAATAAATTATTTTGGGTAACGCTTGTTTCGCTGCAGACCTGAGAGAGAGAGAGAGAGAGAGAGAGAGAGAGAGAGAGAGAGAGAGAGTGCAACATGAGTGGGTACTGAGATGTGCTACCAGCAGCCTTTGTGCGGCCACTACCAAGACTACCAATAGATGGGAAGTCTCGACTTGGTAGTAACAAGTAAGCAATGAAATTACCTCTCAAAGGCGGGTCAGGGAAAGGCACTGTCCATATGCCAATAAGAGGCATCCAAACATAACATTTGTTATGGAGTATGGATGCGAAAATAAACTGGTCTTTTTAGACATGTTAATTTCTTGACATTATGATCACTTTAATGCCGCTGTTTTCATGAAAAATACTTTTACTGACCTAGGTTTAAATTTTTACAGTTTTTTTTTTTTTAAGTTTAAACAAAACCCTTTATACAGCCTCTCGCACAGGGCCTTATTCTTAAAACCTAACTGGAAAAGCTTCCACAGAGAAATTTTATACCCCCTTCAGTATTTGGTAGAAATTGTTTTCCATGTAAACTCTCTTATAAACATCTTTGTAAATTGTTAAAGAACATATACTACCCAAAATAGTACCATTTCATGCAAGTATCCCATTGGTTTATGAAACACATTTTTATCAGGACCTAAAAAAACCATTACCAGGTAACTACCTGCCGTTGATCTTAAATTGATACCTACCAATCCAATGTCTATTGTGTCTTTGTTTAGACATAAAGAGAAGCTTAATCCTTTGATGACTTCTAAAGTCATTTATCTATTTAGTTGCCCCAGATGTGCCCCGGGGAAATACGTGTAGTTTGTTGAAAGTGGGACTAGACTCATTGTGGTGTGAATTACAGAACAAGTCAGAAAATATAAATATAACAACGAATAAACAAACTGTAAAATAACTGTCAAGGTCCCAAATGACCATCGGGTCTCGGTCCTGGAATAGTTGTTCATTAAACAGCGAGCTCCCCAATTAAATACCCAGATCACGTCGGCGTCTCTGCATCTTTCGTGAGTTTCCGCTGTTGCCTAACACAACCCAGTCCCCATCTTCGTTCCTGCTCGGTATGCTTTGCTCTCTAGGTTATTTTTGAAGCCTAAGTTGTTTTAACTTGAATCATATCTCAATTTTACGGTTCTGAGAACGGGGCAAAGAAGATCTAGCAGCGTTAGATAAATCAAGTATATTTAACACTGGAAGTCTTTCTTCCCTCATTTGCCGTTGTTCGCCTGGTGTTTAGCAGCTACTTTCAATTTCGATACACATATATGGACACGCGCGCGCGCGTATTTATATCTCTATATATATATATATATATATATATATATATATATATATATATATATATATATATATATATATATATATATGTATATTAAAATTCTGAGGTATACAAAACCCTAAACTTCTTTTGCCTGATGAAAATGGCTCCATGTTCTTAGCTTGATGAATGTTGTCCTAGATTTTGCGAAGCTTGAAGGGTCACATATACCTTATTTGATAAGGTTATTGTTGCAAGAGGAAAGTTTTCTTCATGGACTTCTTTTTGTAATAAGGAACACTATTAACCGATTTGCATTAAACTCACTTTAGATCGACTGTTTGTGCATTATTTTTATCCGAAAACACTCCTCACTGCGAGCTGCGTCTCTTTGACCGAGTGCCCGTTGACTAGTCAATACCTCGTAACCTAATTACCAAATAAGAAAATGGATAATGGTCTGAATAAGGGTTCCTTACCCTCTGGCCGGTGGGTGCTCAACTTGAGATTCAAGAACACCATTGTTTTGCAGAAATCCGACTGGTCAATCAACTAATCCAGTTGAAGTATCATCATGGATATCGATTACTGCATTGTTAATTAATCCCATCATAGTTATTTAACCTATGGATTGTTTAGATCCATTTTTATTTGTAGTCATTTTAAACCCAACTTCAAAATAAGGAAGTGCTTGTCGATTAGCTCATGACAAAGGTGGTTCTTGGTGGGAAAAAAAAATTAGACATGTTTTATGTTTTAAGGCTCTTTTTTTGAAACACCATTTAGTTGTTCAGCATAGATAAAAGACAAAGTGTAGTTGTCGGGGAAATACATTCAAAATGGTGCTACGATGTAACTTCTCTAGCTGTTAATGCGTTGTATGTTACCAAAGAATAGAAGGGTGTGGATTGTTCAGTTTTGCCAATAGATATTGTTACGGGCTGGTCATTTTTATGACTGCCTCTAGCCTCTTAGACCCGTTAACATTAAATAATGAAGAAAATTATATTCATTGGGATCCCTTCTGTGTAATTGGTAAGAGTATACAAAGAAAACTTTAATTACATTTACAACAACTTAACTGAAATAACGATGATCAGCAATGCATTCATAGAATGTTTAAGGTCAATGATGAAGTCGAAGGACTACGATGATGGTGGAGTTTGAATGTGTGAAGGTTCATCGGGGCTTGATAGTACGTTGGTTAGATATCCATATTAGACACACAAGGATAACCGTCCTCTGAAAATCCTATGTCGACTAACAATTGGAGACAAGGCAGGTGATTGGATGGAGACTACGGAGGTCGCTATCCACAATTGGAGTCGAGCTCTGACAATCTCCTGCAAGTTCTCAAGGCTTAACGGGGGGAAAGCAATACGTATTCAGTGGGCAATACGTATTCGCTGGGGCATAAGCAAACTACCCAGTGCGCTGGCCAGCAATCTCTAGATTGCGAAACTTCCGAGACCCCTGAAGTCGTACTTGCTATGCAAAATTCGTCAAGAGCAATTCCAATAACCTTCAAATGAAGACGGTCCAACAGGTCCCCCAAAGAAAGACCAACCAAAAGAAAGGCCATCCAACAGTCCACCAATACCAAGGTCCGTTCCTCTCTCGCAGTCGTGTCCAAAGCTTTTTTCCCGCGGGATCAGGGTTACACCACCCGACCTCACCTTTGGCAATGGGAGAAACCAATGTAAACAATGGTACTTCAACCACGCAATTACCATTCGAACAACTCATTTGCGTTCTCCAGCACAATAACTTTACAATAATATAGTGTTAAATACATTACATTCATTACCAGAATCAAACCCTAATGTAAACAAAATTATATGTGTTTTCAGTAAAGGTTTACAATTAATTCCAGTACGATTATCAAAGCAAAATTAGCAAAAGGGCGAATGAGAGTGACAACAAAAATCATAAAGACTTGAAGTACTATCTGTCACTGTACAAAATTACACGCATATAAGAAAACAAGACAAAGGCAGACATGATGCACTCCTACGATTACCTGATTTATAATACATATTTCCGTAATAATGTCCCTCTCTTTTAAAGACTCCTTTAACAACGTGAATCCTAAACTAGTTTCAGTACCTCGAGCTTGTTTATTCTTTTTTTATAAATAAATTATATTGTGTTGTTTAAACCGAGAAAGGAATGTTTCTCTCATTTGTATGAGCTTTCGTATTTTCAGTAGGTCACCACTGTAATGGATAGAAAATTAGAGAAACTAATGAAAGTTGTGTAAGTGCAGCACTCCATCAGGTCTATTTCATGTGTTCGTACGATTTCAATGTTGGAACTATCGGTATGTCGAAGTAGTAAGTAGCTCTCCGTGATCATATTGGCTTTCTTTATAATGGCCATTAAAATGCGGTGATATTGATTCCAAATATCGTACTCTCAAGGTTGTTGAAAAACTTAATTGCAGTCTCGGCTCAGAATATCATGCCATGAAGTGTTCTCCAATTATGACTGTGAACAGGGTTATTTAAGCGGGATGCCGTTATGGAAAGTAGCGTTCAAAGATTTAACGATAACTTAACGACCTATTAGTAAGCCATAGCCGCGTAATTATAGCCCTTTATTTCTTTTCACAGAAATATTTCCCTCCTGGATGTTCAGCACATATTTTTAGAGCCTTTCTGGATTACTTTTTCCTTGAAGCTACAAGCGTCAAAAGACCTGCTTATTTACCTTTTCTTGTTAAAGATCATAAACGCCATCTGCTAATTTCATTTACCTTTCAGTCTAGCACTAAAGACTGCTGGCATTTTGACGTTTTCATCTGAGTGTTATAAAGTCCTTGAATTCCACCGATCTATCCTCTCCTCCTTCCCTTACACTTCATGGGAAAAAATTCCAGACGCATTTTTTAAAAACGCTATGATGGCAAAACTCCTCAGAGGCGCTTCTACAGTTGCCAGTGCACTGGAGTCACTACAGGAATGTTAACATTTCCTTTTAATTGTTTCCCATAATTATTATTGTGTACATTCATGCATTCATTTAGATTGCAAAATGATTAATGTTCATATTCATCTTGTACAAAACAAGTTAGTAGGTACAATTCAGCAAGTTAATGAACAATATGAGGAAAGATTTACACGCATAATCACTCACGTACTTGTTCGCATAGTTTATTTATTTTTTTTTTAACTTTACTGAGGTAAAACAATTTGTTGTATATGAGAAGTAAATTTAAAATATGGTTGTTCCTTGTCTTTATATCACCTTGGCATTCACACAGTTGAAGAGAATATTTGCCTAACATACTGAATCTTTTTTAACAGGAAATTATTTTGCCTGGCTATGAGTACAGTAAATAAGAAGTCAGAGTGAGAAATAATGTGATGTAAGCTGGATATGCTTAATTTGCAGTTTTAGAGCCCAGACATTATACCGATATTTTTTTCTTTTATATTTTAATGGAGGAAGTGCATCTGAAGTGAACCAGCAGTCCTCGTTACACTCAATATTGCTTAAGCTTGGTAAATTAATATGAATTATTTTTGTTGGCCTTCTTACACTTGTTGCTTACAAGTCTAACAACATAACTCTCATGTCTTCTTTACTAAAAG